>NC_053157.1:189371775-189671775 GCF_016835505.1 Polypterus senegalus | reverse complement strand
ATTCTGAGGTTGATGTCCCCAAAAGTCTTGACATTCTCCACTTTGTGTTAACTCATATTTTTTTACATATCTGCATTGTAGTCTTCCCCTGCATCACCACTACTAGAGTGCACAGTTTCATATCTCCAGCAACTAAATATTATGCAGATAAGCTCCTCCACTTGTCAGTCTCACTGCTTAAAAACACTCTCATCTTCAGGTTCAGGAGCCATGATTTTGAGGTGCTGGAACAGCTTTCATGTCTTGCTACTGTAGTGTAACTGGAAGGATTCTTTCATGAATCTGAATATCAAACAAGTTCATGGAAGGAACTATTGCAGAGTTTGTGTATGTGTGTGTGTGTGGGTGTGTGTGTGTGTGTATGGAAAGAAGGAGAGGAGAGAGAGAAATAGAGAGAGACACAGTGAGAGAGAGAGAGACAGAGAGAGAGGGGGTCACGCTTAAAGAACACTTCCAAGACCTACACATCTGCTTAAATCTATTGACCTGGATATGTAGCAGCCAGAGAGCTGCAGAAGGGATTCTGGCTTTGACTGGCTCACAAAGCTGGATAAAGTGAGTGCAGATGTAGTTGCTTCTGACTCCAAGTGAGTAGTGTGAAGTAGAGCCAACACAGTGAAAATAGAGGCAGGAGACAAGAAGACAAAAGATTATTGGAGCTGCTTGGAAGAAACTGTGGTAGATCAGAACAGTGGTAATGACAAGAAAGGCGATGGCCTCAAGTAAACCTGGAACGAGAGATCAAAGAAAAAACAGTGCATTTTTGCAACAGCAGAGATGATTGTAAATGACCCAGATTATTTGTTCTATTTGATATTTTTTAGATACTTAAATCCCTGAACGAATTATACATTATAATGTTCATTAGACTCTTATTTTGAAATTGGGAACGGGAAACTTCCAGTAATTTGTGAATAAATGGGTTGGAACACCGCACCATGGTCCATTCGTCACGATCATTGAGTGCATCGTCTGAATAAAGTCCGGCTGGAATGCTACAATGATAAAACATTGTCTAAATAATGCAAAAAAAAACCCACACAAAATGAAGATCTATCAACATATTATTTTGCCATATAATACAACTAGCAAAGGATAGTTTTAAAAGATATGTCAACATCAACATCAAATATTCAGAGATTTCAACATCAAATATTCAGAGATTTCTCATTTTTGCTTAGTGATCAAAATGATATATCGTATTGTACATAAGGAACTGCCATGATTCATAATAATTATGACAGCTACTCCAAATAAATGAGATGTAGATGTACACCAACCATTTAAATCGTATCGCAAACAATTCAATTAATGGGTCACATAAAAGAGTTCTAGTCTTCAAGCCCCAAGGCAGAACTGAAAATCTGAGGCTGCCACATATTGTACACATAGATAAGAAAAGGTATGAAAAGATCCTTACCGCATCAAAGAACCTTCCCATGCAGCCTGGAAACAGGCTAGTGGCTCTACATATATTGCAAAAAGAAATATTTTTCTAGATAAGAAATTGCATAGGGCATATCATGGAAAACTGGAGAAAATGTGGTTATGATAATTAACCTTAGCTTGCTGAAACATGTTAAAAATACATTATGTTATTTAGGTGAGTCAACTACTTTTTAATTTTTGCACAACAGCACCACAGGGACTGCCCTACCTGTCCTTAATGAAGAGATACCACCGTTGGCAGAAATAGATACAAAAATCAAATAATATCATAGTTGTATAGTATTGTAGTGCGAGTTCTGCCATTTGTCACGTGGATGTATGTACAGTGAGTTAAAATGTCACACAACACACCTTTACGTGTGTAGCATGTTCACAATCCTGTAGTTCATGCCTCACCCGAGTAAGACTTACTATATGACTGAAATTATTCCAAATTCAATTTTCACATTTATCTCAGCCTCTACCTGATTAGCACTTTTTCATGAGGCCTTTGATCTTAAAGTGTTTTTCACTACTATAAACTGAACACGTCAATGAAAACTTTCTCAAACCAGTACCAGCCACAACTTTTCTGGTAATCAATAACCAAAATGATCAACATGCACTTATACGCTCATGCACATAAAAGAACAATTATAAGATGGGAAAACTTCTCAATAAGCTATACAAAGTTTTAAATGGCCACTTAACAATGATGAAAACTTAGTTTTAGGAACAACGATTAAGATGAAAACCACTTCAGAGGCAAGTACTATCAAAAAACGGGCATTTGAAACACAGAGATGTCAGCAAACACCAGTACATTCAGTACATGAGTCTGTCAGTACAGTAAAATGCCTACAAAAGGATATGGAATAGGACAAAGGAACCCACAAATCAAAGTTTTAATGCACATTCACAACAGAGTGTGACAGGTTAAATGCTGTTAAGAGCAGACTGAAATTGTACTTCATGTACATTTTGCTGTAGTGATGATCTTTTCCCTGACAGCTCCTGGAGATTTGTCTCCATCACAGAATCAGTTGAGCCAAAATCATGTTATGTACCGCATTTCACAAAATGACTAACTGAGACTTCTTTTTTTGCTTTTTATTTTTCTTTTTGTATTTAACAATCACTTTGGCACAATTAAAAAACTGAGTCAAATTTAAATAATAATATCCTGGCCTTGAGTGTGTTAATGCATATAATTTATAGTATCAGAGCATCAGAAAATTAATTAAAGACAAAAATTGTTAAAAACAAAAACAGTGGGATGAAAATAACTTAAAGGTAAGTTCATTCATGAACAGTCCTAAAGAAAAGCTTATATTGCCCCTTCTATATCCTAGATACCAGAAACCACTACTAGTCCTTATTAAAAACTGGCAGCGTATAAAGCATCAAGAATATTCGGGGTTTGGAAAAAACTTAACAAACATCCGGCCTTTATTTCATATTGCATATCTCGATAGTGAACACAATCAATGCAAATGAGCACTGATCCTACGACTTTGTGGTTTGGAGTTCAACTCCTTATCCAGTACACTTCAATGCATTTTTGGTGCATGGGGGAAAAAAAAACTGTCTTTCGTTATTAACTATGTTTCTTTTAAAACAAGATGTTGTAGGGTCTGTGTAATCATTTTTGGATCACAGTTTATTTAAGGGCTTGTTAATTCCATTATAGGTTTATTGGATCAATATTATAATATACAGAGTACAGTGAAATACTTACCTAAATGTACTAATCAACATGTAACACATTGCCACTCTCCATAAGCATGACTATTTTTGTAGTTTTCTTCATAACAGGTTTACTTAGTGTAGCACACTGTATTAAACAAACTTTATAATTACATTACATTAATTAAATGCATAGAATCCTTGTTCGTACAACTTTCTATATTTTTTTTGTTACATACAACTTGATAGCACAACTGAGATCAGGTTCACCACTAACATCATTACACATTTAAATTAATCATATTTGGAGAAGACCATGGCTGTATCCTTCTGAATTGGATTAAGCAGGTTTAAGAAAGATATAATATGTTATATAGAAAAGAACATCCCACTCTGTCACCATCATAAATTAAAATCGGTTCATTCCATCATAGGCTATGCCTTATTCTCCATGTGGGATCAAACACCCAGACCGATGTTCTGAAAAGCAAATGACAACTACCTAAGCAAAAAAAGGTTTTTTATAAGGTAGTCTGCTAGCTTCATTGTTATATATTAGAACATCAGAACAATTGCGACAAGAACAGACCATTTACCCCTGCATGCTATGCACCAACAGTAGATCATTCATAAAAAAACATCAAGTCGAGATTAGACGTTACCCGGGCACAGACAGGCAGACATGTTGTTTTTCACCCACCACACGTTTATTTACAATATTTACAAGTTCAAGTGCACCACAAACCCCCAAAGTCCTGGCCACACAATGCCTTCTTCAGACCGCCTCCACTCTCCTCTGCTTAGTCCTTCTTCCACCCGACTCCAGCCTCGAATGAAGGGAGGCATCCCCTTTTATTAGCACCCGGATGTGCTCCAGGTGGGTTCCGGTAATCACCCGCCGACACGCAAGATGTGCATTGACACTATGAGCATGTGGAATGACCATATAGATAGATATGAAAGGCACTATATAAAGTAAGTGCTGCTTCAATTCGACCAAGTTTGTTTCAACAGCTGCTAGTGATGTCAGAACTAAAACCAAGGAACTCTTTGTAGATCTCCACAATCAAATTGTGGTGACGTATAAATCAGAGAAAGGGTATAAAACTATTTCGTATAGCTTTGAACATCTCCCGAAGCACAGTGGCTTAAACATTAATGAAATGGAAGAAGTCTGGAACTACAAGGACTTGATCCGGCTAAAACTGAGTAACCCTGCTCATCATCTGCATAATATCATTCCTGCACTGAAACATGGTAGTGGCACCATCATTCTCTGGGGGTACTTATCAACAGTATGGACAGGGAAAATGGTTAGAATTGAGGGAGGGATGTGTGTAGTCAACTACATAGAGGTCCTTGAAGACAACCTGCTTCAAAGTGCATGCGACCTAAAACTGGGGCAATGATTCAGCTTACAGCATGACAACAACTTGAAGTATAAAGCCAAGAAGATGCTGGAGTGTACAGGTCAAGTCTCTGACTTTCCTTAGGTAGCCCATTCAAAGTCCAGTCTTAAACTGCATAGAACTTCTGTGGAGAGACTGGAAGATAGCAGTTTACAGACACTTCCCATTCAGTCTAACAGAGACTGAGAGGATAATCAGACCGAATCCAGGTCTGAAAAGCTTGTAGAGACTTATGCAAGAAAACTCAATGCTGCAATTGCTGCCATAGTGGTTTTCACAAAGTACTGAGTAAAGACCCTGAATACTTATACGAATGACAGATTTAGGTTTTTCACTTTATTAAATTTGTAAACCTTTTGGGAAAAAATTGTTCACTTTGTCATTATGGTTTACTGAGTTCAGATTGATCCACAAAAATTGCAGATTTATCCATTTAAAATTATCTCTACAACAGTAAAGATTTTAGAAAGTGAAGGGATCTTCTGAATCCACTGTAAATAAATCAATTAAATAATCAACACACAGTTCACCACATGTCTGTCCCGAAGCTTACATAACAAATTTTGCCTTTTTTACTTTGCTACAAAAAATTATATTCTTCCATTTTGATTATGTTTGTATATTATGCACTGAAATACATGCTTTATTATTGTTGGTATCCTATAATTTAATAGCATTTGCTCACTGAGGACAGAAGAAGTAAACTGCTGAAGTGCAAACTGCTATCCTTGGAGTGTTTGAACCATCAGTCAGGTGTAAAAAAAACCAAGAAGCATCCAAAATCTTCTTGCTCTATTCTGTGCTTCAGTATTAACATACTAGCACGTTGAATTACAATGGGCGTCCATGCTGACTGAAAGCTCTTTTGTAGCTCTGGGTCGAGAAGTCGGCCACTGGGGGATTCTTATCTTGATCTTCAAGGCTTACCTACACAGTATGAGGAAGAAAGGAAGCCCCACTTGGTTACCCTTTAACTAGTGAAAGCGGCAGGGGATTGCGATCGGAACAAAAAGTCAGCTTTGTTTATTAGTCAATACAGTGCTTCACCGTGTTCCTCTGGCATTCACATTAGCAATTTTTGATTTTATTTTTTTCATTTGATATAGGTTGGTAAACGTATTTGTGAAACTGTCTTTTCGTGTGACTTTTGGGGGACTGCGCGCAGAATCAGCCGTTGTATATCGTCCCTGTCACGTTTAAGGGCCTTGCTCAAGAGCCCAACGCAATAAGATGCCTTCTGGCTACAGTAACAGGATAGGCCTATAAACCCGCAACCTCCCAGATACCAGCGCAGATCCTTAGCCACCACAGCAAATTGACTTTAAAGTCTATTAGGAAGATGCACACTCGCTGAAAAGTACATGCAGTCGTGCTAACAAAAACTCGTCTTGCTGCTGAAATAAGGTGCTCACCTACGGGAGTATGTGCGCCCGTTTTTGACCATTTCAGGGTTGCGACGCACGAGTCCATAACTGGAAGGCGTGGAAATGCTGCATGTAATAAAGTCAAACATTAGACTTTGATTTCCAGATCAGGATTGCCAACTTGGGCTTTTACAGGCCATTTTACTTGAATTATGCCGAGTTTCATTTTTTATCCCAATTATTAATTTTCTGAGGGTTGCTGAGTGTAGGCTACTGTGGCAGCGTCAAGTGCAAGGCAAAAACGGAATCAACCTGTGACGAAAAGCTGAAAAGTAAATGTAAAAAAATATATTGAGTCCCGAAACTATTTAATCAGCACATCTTTATATGTGAGAGGAAACCTGAATCTCTAAAGAAGGCACAACTGAACACCATGAGAGTCTTCGGTTCGGCTGTTGAAGGCCAGTATGTGGAGCAGCAAATCGTTCGCGCTAAGTAACCTCACAGCGGGTGGCGCGGACCATGCAGAGGTAGTCTCAATAATACAAATGTGTATACTATAGCATATGAAGTCATTCTTAATGACCTCAGGGCTCTGAATGGAGTGATCCCACTTTGTTCATAGAATTTTCTTTATACATCTATAACGACGTGACTGGTCAGCTGGCCACCTGTACTTAAAGAATTTGAGCGTGAGTGCGCTGACACAGAATTAAATTAAGATAATACAGAATTCACTGGATGGTTCAAATAAGTGCCATGACGATCAAATATGCTATCTAATTAATTAGTCTCCTTGACTACCAATGGATAGGATCAAGGATTATTTAATGTTCAGGTTACGAGCTGCACCCACCCCCAGCAGCATCGAACTAAACCCGACCTGGACGCCGGTCTACTGATGGCACAACCGCCAACGCACAAAGAAAAGTCAGCTCGAACTCTGTTTTAGTTTTGATTTAAAAACGAATTTAATTCCCCACTCTCTAAATTCCTTAAAATTTTATTTTTCAAAATGACTCATTGGTAACAAGGAATCGTAATTATCAGTAAAATGAATTTGTCCACCGATTATAGATCAAAATGAACAATATGCCATGGGGATTGTCCTCTCACACTAATTGTCACTTTTCTTCCTTTAAACTCTCCAGGTACATTTGTGCTTTTGTTTTTGGAGCATTCTGCGTTTGGTTTTTGGTCTATAGGTTGCCTGCTTTTCTTACTGCCATTCTCTCTATTAGTACCCCCTTGCTTTCTACACATTTTCTACTTCTAAAATCACTTCAGTTATCTGTTTTCTATGAGGCTATTTGTGTTAGGGGCAATCGCTGCTAAAGCTGTCATCTCGCTTGAGATTCATTTCCTCTTTTGATCTGAAAGTCTTCATTTTTTAAATCTGATCACTTTGACATTGTCCGTGGCGAGTATCAATTGGGTATCTGCCTCTTAATATTGTTAAATGGACTAATCTGATCCCAACCGTAGCCCTAATTTTTAATGGGATCGGTGCCGTGTCGTTTCCTCGCTGACCGGATCTCGCTGGCTCCTTTTTTCTTTTTTGTTGTTGGCTGTCAGTTTTAACGTAGCAACGCTGCATTGGGGTTGCCGAGCATTGGTTTTATTTTACTACAATTCTTTGTCAAATTGTGTCTCATGTTTTTCTATAAGGGACTGGCTTACGTATTTCAATAAAAAATATGATCACAAAAAATCTAATTTAAGATGCGATATTAAGTTAACGCTTTGCAAAAGATTAGCCGATCAAAACAGCATACAGACGCACCTGATTGGTCAAAAACATCTGCCATGAAACGTACATGGTCCTTCATTGATTTATGTGTATGCAAGAGAAAACAAAGCTGGAATCAGTTTCCGTTTTTCTGAGAAGCAAATGTTTCGTGTTTTTTTCGCTTCGGTCGCTCGATTTAAATAACACCTCTAGTTATACATCAGCGAATCGATGAAATTACGAGGGATCATCAATGAAAAGGACACACCGTGACTAATTTCGTAATTGATGCGTTGCCCCTTAGCAGCTATTAGCAGAGAACGAAACGTCATGTGGAGCCATTAGTCTGCTAATCGTTCCGAGTTGATTTCTCCTCCTTGTGCCAGGGGAGATGTGAAAGTGTAATGTACTGGAGGTGAAAACTTGTACGACATGTCCGTGTAGCAGAAGCCAACAGGGAGCATCCGCAGAGGTGCTCTTGACGCGCATCCTTTCGGCTTGCGTTAAAGCAAAGCTGGCGCGGGCGTAAACTGACCCCTGCTGTTTGCATCTTACACTCTCACAAATAAAGGTGCCAGAGTGGTTCTTTGGAGCAAAACCATTTAAGAACGATCCACATGAAGGACACAGAAAGAATCTTTATTTATTTAGATCTTGCACAAGCTCCATAAATAAAAATGAATAGATGATAGCAGATTTATAAAATGCCAATAGGTAATGAATTTATAAGAACTCTTTCTGCATATAATAACACAGGCTAAGTTCAGGTGCTCTTGACCTGTTCTATCCTGCTAGATAGCCTTCTATACATTAAAGATTTGTTTTGTTCACAAACTAGGAACCTTTTTAAATCCCAAAGAACCAATTTCTTATGCAAAGAACCTTTCCCAGAATGAAGTGGTTCTTTTTCAAGCAATGGCTCTCCAAGAAGCTACACTACCCAGTTAAGTGCCCTTACAGAACTGTATGGTAAGAGTGGAATACACCTGGCATCGTGGAGACTCTCAAACTCATTTCAGTACTCAAATCCTCCGCCTTTGAGTTTTGTACAAAAGTAATTTTTCACAAGTCATTTAAAATATTGACAGGTTCTTGGCCGCAATATGAAAGCTCCCAGCAACAACTCCACTGTAAAGTGACCACTTGAAGACAATGTTGTCATATACTGTATAGACTTTATAACATTATAAAAGGTCATTTTATTCTGGAGACTTTTCTCAGTACAGTAAATTAATACAACATAAATGCAGTATGGTAGTTAAATCTCCTTTGACACATGAGACAATGGATTGTGTGGCTGGTGCTCAATATTTTTGTCATTGGTACCCAAACTACAAGAACCTGAGCCTTTGACTCTGTCGCTCTATTCATTCTTAAGTTTCAAGAACATTAAAAAGCTGAAAGGCAGGCTTTCTTGAAGGACTGGTTTAGTTAAAGAGCAAGCACATCTTTCTAAAGTATAAACCATCCCAGGATGTTTTACAAGTACAGAGCTATGAAACAATTATATATATTTAATATTTTTAAATTGGCGCTTAGTCAAGTTAGGTGATTTGCTGAGGAGTAGGACTTGAAGCAGGAGCTTATGACTTAAAAAAATCTTTAGAACAGTTTTGAGAAGAACAAGCCATTCAGGCCAATAAATGTCATCAATCCTCGACATTGTCATCAACATCATACATTTAAAGGCTGCTATTGTTGGTCAACAAGGGGTGAGTCTTTACCATGAATCTGTCTTCTCCAGTCATTTCTATCTTGTGCATTGCTCAAATTCATTCCTTTCCATTTTAAGTCAGAATTTAATACCTACATCCAGGTTTTTTTGGGCCTACCATTGGGCTGACTTCTGGCAGCTTGCAAGATCATGACTTTCTTGATGCACTCATCTCCATCTCTCCTTTGCATGTGTCCAAATGAACATACACTACTTTTCCTTGTTTCTTCTGCCAGATCTTACACATCAAACAGACTGCATGTTTTGTGACTTGTTCTGGGCTAACTCAGTGACACACCAGCCTTCCACCTTTGCATCCTCATCTCTGTTTGCTGTATAGCCATGACTTCCTCACCTTTCACGTACTATGTCCACAAGTATTCATCATGGCTGGCCGCCCACACACTTTGTACACTATACCTTTAATTTTGGAGAAACTCCTTTGGTTAGAAGCACTCCAGAGAGTTCTCTAAACTTTGCCCAAGCACTTCTTATTCTTGCAGCAACAGCATCCTTACACCCCCACACTGCACTTAGAGTGTCCCCAAGGTGATAGCAAGTTTCACAGACTTTATATGTATGGCCATCAATAGCAAGCAACAAGATTTTTGGACTTTCTTTTGGATTACCTTTACATCTCTCACAAACAAAACCATCTGTCGCTCTCCCCAGGGCTCCTCTGGTTCCACTACATCTGCACTCTTAAAAATAAAGTTTCTGAAATGGCACTTTACTGGGTCTACATTCTAGTAATGAGGTAAAGGAAATTACAGTTTGTTTGCCCTTCTTCACTTTATTCCCATCAGGGAGTACACCAAATACAGCTGTTAATGGGTTAGGAGGGATTGTGACACCAAGGCTGTCTGAAAGGCATTCAAAGATTTTGGTACAGTAATGTTGTTAATTTGGTGCACACCCAAAACATGTGGCCCAATGAGGCTGGAGCTCGACTGCAACATTCGCAGGTTGGATCTTGCGCTGGAAACATTTTGGACAATGAAATAGATATGCTCGATTAAAAAGCTTAAGTTGAATAATTGTATGCTTTAGGCCTATGAAGCTCAAATGAATTCTGCGCATGGCTGCCTTCCACTCCTTTTCTGAAATGTTGAGTAAGAGATCCTTTTCCCACTGTACTCTGGGATCTTTGAAAGGGATGGACTTTAAACTTTTTTTATATAATATTGAAATGCTGTCTGATTCTTCAAGACTGGTCAATATTTCTTCTGGAATAGAAGTAGGTGGGAGGTAAGGAAAATTGGGCAGATTTCATTTAGCAAAGTTCTTAATTTAAAAGTTGAGGGAAAATTGTGTTGATGGGAAGTTAAATTTAAAGTGTAATTGTTTTCAGGATGCAAAGGCTTTATCTATATACAAATCTCTGTATGATTTAATCCAATACATTCTCAAAACCTTAGAAATTATGTAACTTTGAGAGGGTAGAAGAAGGTGGTTATCATGTAGAGGTGTAACAGAAAAAAGCTTCTCTGTCTTGAAGAGCTTCCTACATTGATTCCATATTCTGAGTGAATGAAGGACAATTGGGTTGTTAGTATATTGATGATAACTTGTATTTATTGGGGTACAAAGCAAGGAATATAAAGAAGAACCGCAGGACTTTATTTCTATTAAAGACCAGGCTTGTTTATTTTCATCTATTTGTGTCAATGTCCAGGATTCTACAGCTTTTATATTTGACGACCCAGTAATAAAATTGAATGTTAGGTGGTGCCATGCCACCTTCTGCTTTAGGTCATTGTAGGGTTAGATGTGTGGACGTTTCGAATTCCAAATAAATGAGGTTATGATTGAATTTAATCTCTTAAAAAAGTATTTTTTATAGTATATGGGGATGCTTTGGAATAGAAAAAGAAGCTTGGGAAGGATATTTATCTTGACAGTGTTGATTCTCCCTGCATGTCTTCTTTAAGGTTTTCCATTCAGACAGCAAAATGTTGTTGAAAAAGGACTTTATATTTACTTGTGATATTTACTCCTAGAAGGTGTTCGGTCTGTTTTGTGTGAGAGAGTTCACTGGAAAATGCACACTTTTATCCAAATTAATTTTAAGTCCAGATATCTTTTGAAATTCTGCTAGTGCTGTAAGAGTTGCACAGTTGTAGTGCAGTTTACAGTTGTAAGTCTGACTAGTGCAGGCCATCTACAGATACTAAGTGATTGTACAAGAAAAAAAGTGAGTGAGGCCCCCAAGAGATCTCTGATAACTCTGGCAGAGTTACAAGCTACAGTGGGTATGATTGTGGAGAAAGGTGCTTTACCAATTGCAGCTTTATGGGAGACAGAAAATGAAAGAAAACCGCACAGAGAGTTTGCCAGAAAGCAGTTACTCTGAAGTCATCTGGAAGAAGGTTCTGCAATCTGATGGGATTAAAATTGAGCCTTTTGGCCATCATACGAAATACCATGTTTGGTGCAAGCTAAATGTTGTGCATTATCAAAAACACACCATATCTACTGTGATGTCATGCTGTGGTGATGCTTCTCTGCAGCAGTTCCTGGAGGTCTTGTGAGGTTACACAATACAATAAAATACAATTTATTTTTGTATAGCCCAAAATCTCACAAGGAGTGCCGCAATGGGCTTTAACAGGCCCTGCCTCTTGACAGCCTCCCAGCCTTGACTGTCTAAGAAGACAAGGAAAAACTCCAAAAAAAAAAACCCCAGTAGGGAAAAAAATAGAGGAAACCTTGGGAAAGGCAGTTTAAAGAGAGACCCCTTTCTAGGTAGGTTGGGCGTGCAGTGAGTGTCAAAAAGAAGGGGGTCAATACAATGCACAGAACAAATCCTCAATACAGTATACAAATAACATTTTTAGTAGTATGTAGCAGAATTTAACAGTAGATGATATCACATAATATCAGGCGTGCTAATTGACAATATTCTGGACATAGTTGATTCATCATTAGATACGGGGGTCTTTCCAGACTGTCTTAAGACTGCTGTAGTTAAACCCCTGCTCAAGAAAAATAATCTTGACCCCTCTGCCTTTGAAAATTTTAGACCCATCTCTAACCTGCCCTTCTTAAGTAAAATTCTAGTGAAGGCAGTCATTATGCAGTTAAATGACCACCTCAATAAACATGCTATTCTTGATACATTTCAGTCAGGCTTCAGAACAAATCACAGCACAGAAACTGCACTCGTTAAAGTAGTAAATGACTTGCGGTTAAATGCAGACAGAGGCCATTTATCTGTTCTCATCCTCTTAGATCTGAGTGCCGCATTTGACACCATTGATCATAATATTCTTAGAAATCGCCTTAGTCAATGGGTGGGCCTCTCTGGCAGTGTCTTAAATTGGTTTGAATCCTACCTGGCTGGGAGAAAATTCTTTGTGAGTTGTGGTAATCACATCTCAAAGACACATGATATCCAATATGGTGTTCCACAAGGCTCTATCCTGGGTCCGCTGTTATTCTCAATCTACATGCTTCCGTTAGGTCAGATTATCTCAGGTTACAACGTGAGTTACCACAGCTATGCTGATGACACACAGCTGTACTTATCAATAGCACCTGATGAATCCGACTCTTTCGAAACACTAACACAATGTCTTACTGGTATTTCTGAATGGATGAATAGTAATTTTCTCAAACTAAATAAAGAGAAAACTGAAATTTTAGTAATTGGCTATAATGGATTCAATGAGGTTATCAGAAATAAACTTGATGCATTAGGATTAAAAGTTAAGACGGAAGTAAAAAACTTAGGGGTAACTGTTGATTGTAATCTGAATTTTAAATCGCATATTCATCAGACCACTAGGACAGCATTTTTTCACTTAAGAAACATAGCAAAAGTTAGACCTTTTATATCATTGAAAGATGCGGAGAAATTATTTCACGCTTTTGTTTTCAGTAGACTAGATTACTGTAACGCACTCCTCTCAGGATCAGGACTACCCAAAAAAGACATAAATCACTTGCAATGAGTGCAGAATGCAGCTGCTAGAATCCTAACTAGGAAAAGAAAATCCGAACACATTTCTCCAGTTTTGATGTCACTACACTGGTTGCCTGTGTCATTCAGGATTGACTTTAAAATACTGCTTATGGTTTATAAAGCCTTAAATAATCTCGCTCCATCTTATATATCGGAAAGCCTGACACATTATATTCCAAATTGTAACCTTAGATCTTCAAATGAGTGTCTCCTTATAATTCCAAAAGCTAAACTTAAAAGAAGTGGCAACGCGGCCTTCTGCTGTTATGCACCTAAAATCTGGAATAGCCTGCCAATAGGAATTCGCCAGGCTAATACGGTGGAGCACTTTAAAAACTGCTGAAAACACATTACTTTAACATGGCCTTCTCATAACTTCACTTTAACTTAATACTGATACTCTGTATGTTCAATTCATTATAATAACTATCCATAGTGGCTCTAAAATCCATACTGACCCCTACTCTCTCTTCTGTTTCTTTTTCCGGTTTCTTTGTGGTGGCGGCCTGTGCCACCACCACCAACTCAAAGCATCATGATGCACCAACATTGATGGACTAAAAGCCAGAAGTCTACGTGACCATCATCATCAGGTCCTTCCATGAAAACCCTAAATACAAAGAGGACTGTTCAAATTATGTTAGGTAGATTGCCCAGAGGGGACTGGGCGGTCTCTTGGTCTGGAACCCCTACAGATTTTTTTTTTTCTCCAGCCTTTGGAGTTTTTTTTTTTTTTGTTTTTTCTGTCCACCCTGGCCATCGGACCTTACTTATTCTATGTTAATTAATGTTGACTTATGTTAATTTTTTATTGTGTCTTCTATTTTTCTATTCTTCATTTTGTAAAGCACTTTGAGCTACATTTTTTTGTATGAAAATGTGCTATATAAATAAATGTTGATTGATTGATTGATTGATTGATTGATTGATTGATAATATGATTTGGATTTGTTTAGAGTCCTGGAGACCTCATCCATCAAGCTGCCTCCCCCATTTGGCCATTCCATGGCTGAAACAGTGCTGGGCCAGCCAATCCGATGAAAGGACCCCTCTTTCCCATGATTCCTGCGATCCTCCATCAGGGTTGACTTTACCTTAGGCAGGCAAAACAACTTGGTAGGTGGGCTATGGCACCAAGTGCCACATTTGAGTACCGAGAAGAGAAACAGAATAGGTGAGGGTTAGTATCCAATTATAACTATCATGTTACTTATGTTTTAGTGCTAATGACTAACAACAGAGATGCAGTCTGTATAGTTAATCAGCAGCTCTATTCAGGAAATGCTAAACTGAAGTAGTGAGTCTTTAGCCAGGATTTGAAAGCTGGGACAGAAGGGGCATCTCTTATAGTAGGAGGCACACCATTCCACAGTTTAGGGGCCCTGTAATTAAAAGCTCGACCTCCCACTGTTATTTTATTAATCCCTGGAATCCTAAGCAGACTGGCATTTTGAGATCTTAATGTGCGCTTTGGTTTGTAAGTCTTGATAAGTTCAGACAAGTAAGCGGACCTTGGCCATTTAATGCTTTATATGTTAAAAGGAGGATTTTGAAATCTGCCCTAAACTTAACCGGGAGCCAGTGTAAGGATTTAAGAACTGGAGTTATGTGTTCATATTTTCTTGTTCTTGTAATAATTCTTGCAGCCGTATTTTGGATTAACTGGAGGCTGTATAAAGAACAGTTTGAACATCCAGTGAACACCGCATTGCAGTAGTCAATCCTACTAGAAATAAATGCATGAATTAATTTCTCAGAATCCTGTTTATTTAGAAAGCGCCTTAATTTCCTAACATTTTTAAGATGGAAGAAACATGTTTTGGACAACTTTGTAATATGCGCTTTAAATGACATGCTAGAGTCAAAGATAACTCCTAGATTTTGGGCTGATTCAGTGAAATTAATGGTGATCCCAACTGAGTTAAATGATGACAAAATATTGTTCTGATCAACGTCATTCCCTTCCTCAATTAACATCTCTGTTTTATCTGTATTTAAAGACAAGTAGTTCTCATCCATCCACTCTTTAATTCACTAACACAACTAATTAAAGAAAACATTGGAGAAACTTCATTTGATCTAAATGAAAGGTATAACTGGGTGTCATCTGCATACGAGTGAAAATTAACATTATGTTTCCTAATGATAGATCCCAGCGGAAGCATGTAAAGTGAAAACAGTAAAGGTCCCAGTACTGAGCCCTGGGACACCATATTGAACTTTTGTGTATAATGATGGAGTACTGTCAACACATTTCTGTACATACTGGAATCGATTTGATAAATAAGAACTAAACCAAGTGAGCATGGTGCCTGTAAGCCCAACATCATTTTCTAGCCTGTGCAGTAAAACAGAATGGTCAATGGTGCCAAATGCTGCACTTAAGTCCTAACAACATAATTACAGTGGAGTTTCCTTCATCAGAGGATATCAGAATGTCTTTACAACCCGTTAGTGCCGTTTCTGTACTATGACCAGTGCAGAAACCAGACTGAAATTTCTCAAATAAATTGTAATACGTAAGGTGTGACTGAAGCTGATTGGCAACTACTTTTTCTAGTATTTTAGAGAGAAAGGGTAAATTTGAAACAGGCCTATAATTATTTAGTATGTGTGGGTCTAGGTCTGACTTTTTAAGTAATAGTTTAATGACTGACACTTTTAGTGCATCAGGTACTGTGCCATGCAGTAATGAACTATTGATAATGGTTAGAATAGGCGCTGCAAGAACATCCATGGCACTTTTTACTAGTTTTGTTGGCACTGGATCTAGGGAACAAGTAGTGGGCTTCATTTTAGAAATTAAAGTTAAGACTTCCTGCTCAGTTACAGGATTAAAATTACTAAAGTGCTGATTGCAATGTGAGACAGGGTCTGCTAAGCTAGTACTGTGATGCTGAGATCTGGGATCTTATCTTTTTAATTTTCTCATTGAAGAAGTTCATAAAGTCTGTACTCCTGTTGGCATTTTGCACTGTAGATCTGAATTCCCATTTGTTAATTTAGCCACTGTTCTAAACAGTAACCGAGGATTTTTATTATTGCTATCTATTATTGTAGAATAGTATTCTGAGTGAGTTTTAAAGAGGGTTTTTTTATATTTATTAACACTCTCTGTCCATGCAATTTGAAAGACATGTAGCTTTGTTGTTCTCCATCTGCGCTCCAGTTTTCGACACTCTAAGAGCTCGAGTGTTTTCGTTAAACCAGGGAGAGTTTCTATGTGCTTTGTAAAGGGTAACATGAATACAGCAAAATAAGGGGAAATCCTGGAGAAAAACCTGATGCAGTCAGCAAGAAACCTATGGCCAAAAACACAATTGTTAATACCCTAGAAGGGCAGAGTGAGAATCTAGCCAATTCAGAATTTGTTGCTGGACTTGAAAAAGGCTGTTCATTCACGATCCCCATGCAGTGGGGAAAATCTGCAGTGTCCAGTTGCGCAAAACTAATAGAGGCCTGTGCAGAAGTCCACATGACCATCATCATCAAGTTCTTCCATGTGAACCCTGAATACAATGAGGACTGATTAAGGTCATTTATGTTGGGTAGCATGCTTAGAGGGGACTGGGTGGTCTTGTGGCCTCGGAACCCCTGCAGATTTTTTTTTTCTCCATCTCCATCTTCTGTCTTTCTTCATCATGTAAAGCACTTTGAGCTACATCTTTTGTATGAAAATGTGCTATATAAATAAATGTTGTTGTTGTTGTTGTTGCACACAGACTCAAGGCCGTCATAGCTGCCAAAGGCGCATCTTTGATAGGGGTGAATACTTATGTGATCAAATATTTAGTGTTTTGCATTTCTAATTAATTTAGACCACTATGCAGAGATCTGCTTTGACAATAAAATGTCTCTTTCTACTTGTCAATGTTGAAAAAGTCACATTAAACCCAAGGTGTTCCTGTGTTGCATAATAAAATGTGAAACATTCCAAGAGGTTAATACTTTATATAGGCACTGCATCTATTCTGAACCAACAGAATGTTTCTACTTGGTTAAAGGGAAAAGAATAGTTGATTTATAACGCAGTAATCCTTCCCTAGATTCTTTATCCCATTCAATACAGTTACAGGCAGAGAAATGGTGGCCATTTTCTTTGGTATATTAGGGACTTCCAGAATGCTAACATAATACATATAGAACTATGTACCGGACATGTTCAGACTATGTGTGAAGTGTTGCTTTATAGTTTATAGTTTTCATAAAAGACTAGTGATTCCTGTCTAACTGGTATTATATGTTGGGTTTGAACTGGGAATTTTGTTCTGAGCTCTTCACTTATGGTAATCAATCTTGTAACCTTGTCCTGTAACATTTGTTCCCAAACAGTCCCCAGGACTGATGTTTACTCGATTATGTTGACCTCTTTTGTAAGTTGCTTTGGGTAAAAACATCTGCTAAGCAAATAAATATAAATGTAAATACATTTCATAACCATTAATGTTCTCTTCCTCTTAGTATCTAGTAAACACCTAAACAGCATTCTCTAACCTTCTTAACCTAAGTCAGGGTGTTGGGACTATTATGGTAGCATCTTGGGCAATGCAAGAACCACAATGTAGAGTTACCAATTAACTTAACATATCTATCTTTGGGGATGTGGGAGGAAAACTGGAGTTCCTGGAGGAAAACCACATAAGGAAAAGATGCACAATCCAACAGCAAGACATGAGATTTGGGGCTTCCTGAGTTGCTCTTGAAGTTGGAGGAAGTTATGCATATTCTTTGAGTTGGTGTGGGTTGTCTTTAGGCACCCCATCGTTTCTCTCCATATTCTAAATATCTGTATATTAGACTGATCAGCAGCTCTAGAGTGGTCTTACAACTGGGGGTGCCTTAAAATGGCCTGGACTGTCCAGAACTTACTCTTATGTTTCACTGAATGCTGCACAGAAAAGTTTCAGCTTCCTGTGGCCTTATCTTAGATATAAACATCTACGCGTGGTAGTGTGTGTGTCTGTCCGGCCCAGAAGTGTGATGTGGAGACCGGGTAAGGGCTCCACCTCCGAGGAAACAGAAAACTAAACTCTACATTTGACTTTTTTTTCTGATGATTTCAATAGTTTTTAGGACCCCGGGCTTTTTACAGCACGGGCTTGCACAGCTAGTATTGGAATAAGCAGCTTCGTAAAAGTATTGGATGAATTAAAAACTCCTGGAACTAAATATTTGTTTGAATAAAGACTGTGTCAGAGTGTATCGGCAAAAGGTAAAAAAATGTAAAGGTTATCCCAGTGTTGTAAAAAAAAAAAACAGAAAAGAAGGTTAGATATACAACACGGGTGGCCACCATTGGGTGTGTCATTACTCGGCCTTCATTATTTAAGCTTTGAAAATCCACTGCTAGCTTTTAAGTGTTTCACTTTATTTTTTCCTCCAACCACAGCACTGCCCATCAGAAGCCACATGGAAATACAGAGTTAGGTTGGGAAGCCATGTCCTGGAGCCCAGCTACCCCTACACACCACTGACAAATCCAGCGTCATTTTCAGCCACCAGTTATCCACAATTGTTATTACACAGATTCATTTAAAGTAATATAATACTAAGTCGTCAAAATGAATGCAGGGCTGACAGTGTGAAACACATTGATAAATTAACATTGATGTTTAGATTATAATCTGTAAAAAGTCCCCTAGTGTTCATCTTCACATTTTCTGAATAATGTCACTTTCAGTCGGCTATTACAGTGTCAATTATAGATTTCACACAGATTTCTGGTTTAATTGAGAAGGACCATTCTTATTTTAGAACATTTCTGGTTCACTTTTATACACCGTATACAGTATGTATAATTTTCATGTGTTTTTTTTAGTAACTACTCTGGCTTTCATGCCTACTACAATTTTGTTTTGCACTTACATTGCAAATCTCTGCAAACAGCAAAATAACACCAACTGTTCAATGGGTTTAAAAATATATTGTTTTTGGTTAACTCTTGATTATTCTTCCAGTGAAGACAGAAGGTCATTATTAGATATGCTGTGTCATTCATGCTCTACCCCCACCATCAGTCTGATGGGCACATTAGGATCCTTCTGGCAAAAAGAGATCAAAACTGCACTTTACCTTTTTAGTGAGTGGCAGAGACACTTCAAAGGACAAATGGCTTTCACAGGTCAAAACGTCAGCAGGGATTATTATACCAAAAGATGAAAGAATTGCAACAAAACTAGGCAAGCAAAAGGTAAAAACCTAAACTATTACTTAAATTGGAGTTTGCCTAAGATTCAGCTAAGGCAGAACACTTTTGTTCAGAGTCAGTTGGTTTCCACCATTTTAGGTAATGACAGTCCTTTAATGGGCTATGCCTTCCAAAGAGAGACAGATGACCACATAAACAGAGATCGATATCATGTCAAAGACAACCTAATTGTATTCAATGATATCTTCAATTTCAACACCATTACCAAAGAAAAGTAAACACCGGAAGTCATACTCATTAAAATATTGTTTCAAGTGAATCGATTTTGTTCAAAAGCAAAGACAGTATTAGGAGTGCCATATTTTCAATATCAAATTTGGCTGCCCAGTTACACAAATATTACGCCAAGAGCAGTCAACATGTACAGCTAGGTCCATAAATATTTGGACAGAGACAACTATTTTCTAATTTTGGTTCTGTACATTACCACAATGAATTTTAAATGAAACAACTCAGATGCAGTTGAAGTGCAGACTTTCAGCTTTAATTCAGTGGGTTTAACAAAAAACACATAAAAATGTGAGGCAACTAAAGCATTTTTTAACACAATCCCTTTATTTCAGGGGCTTAAAAGTAATTGGACAAATTAAATAACTGGAAATAAAATGTTCATTTCTAATACTTGGTTGAAAACCCTTTGCTGGCAATGACAGCCTGAAGTCTTGAACTCGTGGACATCACCAGATGCCGGGTTTCCTCCTTTTTAATGCTCTGCCAGGCCTTTACTGCAGCGGCTTTCAGTTGCTGTTTGTTTATGGGCCTTTCTGTCAGAAGTTTAGTCTTCAACAAATGAAATGAATGCTCAATTGGGTTAAGATCAGGTGACTGACTTGGCCATTCAAGAATTTTCCACTTCTTTGCTTTAATAAACACCTGGGTTGCTTTGGCTGTATGTTTTGGGTCATTGTCCATCTGTATCATGAAACGCTGCCCAATCAATTTGACTGCATTTAGCTGGATTTGAGCAGGCAGTATGTCTCTGAACACCTCAGAATTCATTCGGTTGCTTCTGTCCTGTGTCACATCATCAATAAACACTAGTGTCCCAGTGCCACTGGCAGCCATGCACGCCCAAGCCATCACACTGTCTCCACCGTGTTTTACAGATGATGCTTTGGATAATGAGCTGTTCCATGCCTTCTCCATACTTTTGTCTTCCCGTCATTCTGGTAGAGGTTGATCTTGGTTTCATCTGTCCAAAGAATGTTTTTCCAGAACTGTGCTGGCTTTTTTAGATGTTCTTTAGCAAAGTCCAATCTAGCCTTTCGATTCTTGAGGCTTATGAGTGGCTTGCACCTTGCAGTGCACCCTCTGTATTTATTTTCATGCAGTCTTCTCTTTATGGTAGACTTGGATATCGATATCAACACCCTGGAGAGTGTTGTTCACTTGGTTGGCTGTTGTGAAGGGGTTTCTCTTCACCATGGAAATGATTCTGTGATCATCCACCACTGTTGTCTTCCGTGGATGTCCAGGGGCCTCATGTATAAATGGTGTGTATGCACAGAAATGTTGCGTAAGAACTTTTCCACGTTCAAATCGCGATGTATAAAACCTACACTTGGCGTAAAGCCAGGCACTTTTCCACGGTACCTCATGCCTTGTCGTACGCAAGTTCTCCGCTCGGTTTTGCAGACTGGCGGCACCCAGCGTCAAAGCAGTGCTACTGTTCTTGTGTGATTACTCATTACTTTCATGACGCGGCTTTATAAATACACAGAAACTAACCGCATATTGTTTATTAGTGTAATGCATCTGATTGTAATCAACTCGTAACAATATAATGGTCCAGGGAACAGCCATAGTATTCCAAATGCCATAACTGCTTTAGCGTTGTTACTCTCACTTCTCTTCTTCTTCTTCTTCTTCTTCTTCTTCTTCTTCTTTCAGCTCCTCCCATTAGGAGTTGCCACAGCGGATCATCTTTTTCCATATTTCTCTCACTGCACCACTCGGAGTATTTATATCACTGTATCTGAGTGGGGAATCACAGCAGCAGCTGATCGGAAAGAGAATTATCTGTATACGGCATTAAGGACACGCTGTCTCAGCCACGGCAAAACGTTTCAAAGCCTTTCCTGTATGGACCTCGTGGTTCAGAAACAGTTTAATCCCAAGAACTTTAAATGCACTCAATCAATTGCACCTTGTAGAACTGTTTGTACTTATAAGTACAATCACCCCACTGTAAACTTGCACTATAGTTATAATATCTCACAACCTGGGCCACTTTATAAAGCGCGTATTTACATATGATGACGATATCATTTTTAAGGTGAAATGCAGCAAAATATGTTTGTTAAATTATACACATAAAACTTTAACTTCATTTAAATAATCTATATTCTTCACTGGGAGTGTCTTTAAGGATAGAATAATTAAACATGTACTACGAAGATATTTCAATGTTCTTTAAACGTTATGAAGAATCGGCGCTAAGCTTACAGATGGCTTAACGTCTATTACAGAGCTGATTGTATGGCGATCGGTTACTTGGGGAAAGAAAAGCACTGACTGCAGTGACGGCTACGCCAATATATATTGAATATAAAACAGAAAGATAAAATAACAACACAGCTAAAAATGCAGCGACAAATTTCGGCAAAAGTTAAATGCTTGTGTCATGAGCACGAGACGTCTAGTGTCTGCAACATACGTGGCCATCCACCATGCATGACATTGGCGGGCGAAGGAGCCACCGATTCTTCCTCGCCCAGTGCCACCACAAGCTTAGGCCGCCCTGAGTACTGCTGCAATAAATTATTTCATCGAAGTGAAACATGTTTAATAACGTGCTTTAACTCCTATCATCATGAAAATGACATCACGTATACATCTCAGTATTTTAGTTATTCAGAGAGCTGTAATATCACGAATGTAATGGACTCTGTGTCCAGTTGGAGGAAGAGAGACGGTTTAAGAAGCAAGTAGTGATTCACACACATAGAGCACATAGAAAATCAAATACAAAACAAAGCATTTAACGTGCTAATTTAATTACGATGTGATTTTAGAAACTGGTTAATTAAACAATTTTAAGATGAATTTTATGATGTTCTACTTTAATGACAAAATAAACTAAATAAATTAAAGTGGAAATGTCGAGATTGAAGTGGACATTTCGTGCTTTTTCCCCACCGTGTGGCTTTTTTCTCTGTACCCTAATAAGCTTTCATATGACACTCAGACAGTGGGCTTACAACTCGGCTTTCCACAGCGACTTTGATATGTGACTTCTTTTTTATTTCCGGCACTGTGCGATTTTGTGGATGTGAGCTTTCATGTTTCTCCAACACGCTATATCACTCGATTAACTTCCTTTTGTTGATTATACCACGGCTTATTTGAACAAATAGTATGTTTTTCCTTTGCCTCCACTTGGTATTCGCTGAAATTCTTGTTTCCCCCCGTGCTTTTCCCATTGTCTTTTCACAGAAGGCTGCGCTTAAGGGCGATTTATATTGATTTGTATATTCAAATAGGCGTAATTCTGGGAGGATTTGGGGCGTTACATAATGCGCGTGCACGAGCGTTAGTTTTCACGCTGATCGGGATTTATGTAGCGGAAGAACGTGGAAGTTAGAGTACGCACAGATTCCTGCATCTGGATTTTTCTGTGCGTAAGCACATTTCGGCTTTTGTGCTTACGCCATGTTATAGTGCGAGTTCTACGCACGGCGTTATACATGAGGCCCCAGGTCTTTTTGCGTTGCTGAGTTCACCAGTGCTTGCTTTCTTTCTCAGGATGTACCAAACTGTAGATTTTGCCACTCGTAATATTGTAGCAATTTCTCGGATGGGTTTTTTCTGTTTTTGCAGCTTAAGGATGGCTTCTTTTACCTGCATGGAGAGCTCCTTTGACCGCATGTTGTCTGTTCACAGCAAAATTTTCCACATGCAAGCACCACACCTCAAATCAACTCCAGGCCTTTTATCTGCTTAATTGATAATGACATAACGACGGACTTGCCCACACCTGCCCATGAAATAGCCTTTGAGTCAATTGTCCAATTACTTTTGAGCCCCTGAAATGAAGGGATTGTGTTAAAAAAATGTATTTATTTTTATTCAATCTTTTTGTTCAACCCACTGAATTAAAGCTGAAAGTCTGCACTTCAACTGCATCTGAGTTGTTTCATTTAAAATTCATTGTGGTAATGTACAGAACCAAAATTAGAAAAAAGTTGTCTCAGTCCAAATATTTATGGATCTAACTGTACATCAGTCAAAAATCCAAACTGACGATTTGGATTTGATCACAATATGGAGGGTATTGACAACACTGGAAAATGTGCATGCTACATCTGAGGATGTCTAAGACAAACCTAGGGAATTCACTTAAGAAGACAATGGTTAAAAATGCAAAATCTATGAATTATTAAATTAACTCTTTAATTTACTTTCTAAGACATGGAAGTGGCACAGAGTTACAAGTACCTGGGGGTTCACATGAACAGCAAAGAGGAACGGTCTCACAACATAGTGGCGCTGTACAAGAAGGGCCAGAGCAGAATGTACTTGTTAAGGAGACTCTTAAGGAGGTTTTTTGATGTATGCAGTAAGCTGCTGGAAATGTTCTACCAGTCCATAGTAGCCAGTGTGGTGGTGTACACTGAAGTCTCCTGTGGAAGTTTTAAAGAAACACAATGCCTGAACAAACCTATCAGGAAAGTCTGCACCATCACAGAGTGAACCCAGGGCATGGCCGAAGCTGTTGTGGTAAACAGGATGGCAGCAAAATAGGATGCCATAATGAAAAATCGTCCACCCATCCCCCACCCAAACCAACAATACCCCCCCCCACCACCACCACTTGGAGCAGTTTTAGCCATAGGCTCATTCCACCATGGTGTGCTAAGAAGCGCCTCCGGGGGTCTTTTATGCCCACTGCTATCAGGCAATTCAATGCTTCCTCCCAATGTACTCATTAAGTTTATTTATTCATTCATTCATTTATTTATCAATTGTTTGATTGGCTGTATTACCTGTCCTGTGACTTTGTATTCTTGTATTTTTATGTTTCTGTTGCTGTTTGCATTGGAATTTCCCCATGGGATTAATACATTTTTATCTTATTTTATTTTATCTTTATCTTAAGATTATGTATAAGGAACACTGTCACTACAATCTGTGTATTAATAATTAAGTCGAATATTTAAATATACAATTGATATAAATTAATAGACTATTTTAGTGTGATAAAACACAATGAATGCCTTTCATATTCTGGCTTATGGAGGCTTTTCAAACATTTCTAATCCATTTGCTGCATTCCTGACATAATGTTCTGCCTTTATTCTTTAGCAGTGCAGCAGAGCCTGTCTATAAAAATGAACACATTGACTTTACTTTAAATGATGAAAATGGCATTGTCCCCACAGCACAGTGCATTTATTGTAGCTTTCTTCCCGCATTTCCTTTTTATTCAGATTAGTTGGTACTACCCACTTTATTTGCGCTTTGTAAATCACAGGCTTGTCAATCTCACCTTACTTGAGGTATCACTTCTTTCAATAGGCAGTATCTCTGTCTGTGTTGCTTTATGCATGTGTGCCAAGTCATATATAATAGAACACCGTGAATGTAAGACTGAAAATCGGATTATATAAACTAGCTTTTGAATGTGTGGGCATGTCATTAATCAATGCTGCATCAATCCTGTGGTTTAGTCATGTTATACAGGCCAGTTCATTCATGTTTGGAATATAAAGAATTTAAAATGAAAGGCAAATAGTCAGATAGGATAATAGGACCTAGAAAAAAAATCTGATAACAGGGCAAAAACTGTATAAATTCTCAACAATTTATCAATTTGAAGCATGCAGTAAATACACATCATCAAAATAAATGTATATGTTCTGTAAATTTATAGAAATGTCCAAAAGCAAACTCTCTGCAATGATTTACAAGAAATGTCTCTTAGTACAATGTCCTAACGCTGTAATGACTTATTTGCTTTGAGTGTACTTAGGTGCCATCACCCTGTGCTTACTCAGTTTCTCACGTGTGTACTTCCCTTTTAAAGCAGTTACACAGTAAGAACGACTAATTACACAGTAGTTCCATACGTAATTACAGCCTAGTTAGAGCAGACATGCACTGAAATTAGAGATATAATGTAAAGTGTCATCAGACTCTCTCCTAAAGTGTTACTATTAAAAAGTTGCCAGCTGTACACTTTTTGTACGTAAAGTGTGTATTCCTCCAACTTCAGCTCAGTGTGGCTTTAAAATCTAATCTTGCACAGATTTTCTTCACACCTAGATGAGGTACAAACAAAATTGCTCAGTATTTTAATGGCACTTAAAGTGAAACAGAGTACTGCATATAAAAGCGATCTTTATTGGATGATTGATAAACGTTTTAATAATGAAGCAAAGAAACAAAATCCATGAATCATGCACTAATGATACAAAAACTAAAAATGGCTAAATATATCTCAAGAGGTGCTCATGTGTAAACCTGGAAGCAGATGACCAAATCTCTTGTTTATCCACCAGATTTGATATAATGTCAAACCTCAACATGTCCTTTCACATCACACTTCTGGCCCATGCTCATGTCTTCAGCCCTTCAAGATTAGACTAAGATGTCACCTCAGACTCTTCTCACATGAGCCACCATTAAACCAAAACCAAGGTCACTTCCTCAAAATTCTGAAATCACTTTTAGGAGCATTGCACCTCTCCTTTCATTATTTCAGTCTGTAGATTCTGGCATCCAACTATGCCTATGCCTTAAATTACTTTACAAGGGGCACAGCTAACTTTCATTTGTGTATATCTGGTCAACTTCAATCTGCGAGGTCTCTCTGCCTTGTGTTACCCTAGTGTTACCCTTCGTCATGGCACCCCTTCACACAAGTGTAGCTCTTTTTACTTTCAATGGTATTATTAAATCAGTTCCACCCATGAGGAATGCCTTGGGACTAAGCAGATATGTTCTGTCAAGGCCATGTCACATTATGAGATTTTTTCAGCTATTTTTACTCATAGCCTTCATTTTCATAATCCTGGTGAGTTGGAGACAGTCAGCAGCGTGCTATGCTCCTAAGAAGGCCAGTGACATAATGTGACATACTCCAAGCCTCACTCCAATGACTTCACAAACATGTTCGATTTTGTCTTTGGCCATAGAGGTGACCAGGCAACTAATGAAGTGCAATGCATACAATGCAGAATAATGTATCTCAGAAACAGAAGAAAAGCTCATGTGTTTGATGTCTCATGTTTTACGTACTACGGCAGAAAGGATAAAACAAAACAAGGCAGAAATTGTGGTTGAACTTGCCATACCTCTCAACCCTTCATACAGCACAGGCAGCACAGAAAAAGGGATGTGCATGACTGTTCTGGAAGACTGGGCAAATGATCACTAATTATGACATGGCCATGATTTTCTGATACACTCCATGATTAGAAGTCACGTAATGTAACATCGGCTTGAGCTGCTTCTTTCAATTTCCTATATTTGTCAGTGTTCTATCTAGCAAGATGTGGAAATTGCATTAAACATGATGCTGCACAAAAGAGAAATTGAACTGCAGGTCATTTTAACAAAAGGAACTTTGTGAGAACCACAAGTCTCTAACAGACAATATGAGGCACCACAGTGAGGACTCCTTATTTCATATTTCCTATTCTTTAGTTAAATCCAACATTTGAGTGCACATGTCATCACCTATATATCTGTATGACACTATTGGCTACATTTCAAGAGCTTCAATATAGCAGTATAGTAAATTCAAGGATACAAGCCCCATTTTTTGTATAATTAATTTTTCTAAATTTCTTTTTTCTAGTTCAGCCAGGTATACTCTAACACCTACTAGTGTCAAATGGATCAGTGTTTGTTATTTTCTAGTAGAAAATGTGTATTGTTTAGGTTATTTTGTTATTTCATTTTATTAAATGTATTAATTTATTGTTTGAATTTTCTGCCTCTTCTGTGCTTCATACTGTTTTGTTAAAATCTTTAGGGACAATCAGAAATGGTTTCAATAATTCTAGCTACTTAACATCAAGAACAGCTCATGAGTTTACAGCTGAAGAATTAACTCTTCAGCCGTGGCTTTCATTTACCAGGCATCACTTAGGGAGACACAACATAACATAACATAACATAACATAACATTCTCAAGACCATTTAATCCATTTCAGAATCAAAGGGAATGTTAATGTAACACATTAATATTTCATCAATATGATCCAGTGGTAGAGTGGTGAATAAGCCTTGAAGTCTCTTTTAAAGTCTAAGAAGTGCCCCCTGATGTGGTAGACTGTGCTCATACAGTATATCCTCACTCTGTAATGCATGTTTTTTGACCTTCTTTTCATATTCAAATATTTCTGTTCCTGAAGTTTCTGGTATTGTCCTGGGTACGAAATGGAGGCATGTGAAAAAGTCATCTATATCTATCTTTATAGAATCAGCATTTATTTGTGGACAACAATTTAATGAGATGGCAACATATTCCTGAGAGTATTTCTTCCGGGTGAACAGGAGATACATTAAACTGTTCAGATAAGAGGCCTTTTGCTTCTACTCTGAAGTCTTGTCACACTGCACAAGTGTGTTCAGTGCATGCAGGGAAATTTGGAAGAAATGTAGTGTTTTTTTAAATACGTTTCACTGAATTAGCTTTGAATTGTAGAAAATTAACCTTGAACTTTGATAACAATGTCTAAAACATTTTCTAGTGCTGTAAGAAACTAAAACACAATAATACCAACATGTTCTGCTGCCAGTATGTGTTTGTTCATTTTGGGGGCAAGTGTAGAGCTGGTGCCATTGTAAAATTTTCAGAGGAGCCCCCTATTTCACCTTCTCTTCCTCAACTGCTTTTAAAAGCTGCCAAAGAGGTCCCAATGTCTTTCTCTCCCTATTATCTTCATTTTGCTTGAGAACATATAATCTGAAAATGGAATGGTCATCAGCATAAGAAAATAAGAACATAAGGAATTAAACAAATGAGAGGACACCATTCAGTCCATCAGGCTTGTTAGTTAGCTTATTGCTAAGCATTTTAAATATCTCATCCAGATACAGTACTTCATAAAGGTTATCAAAGTTTCCTGACTCATTAGTTTGATCCAAATCTACACAACTCTTGGTAGTTTGTTTCAGATTCCAACAATGTTTTGTGTAGAGAAGTACTTTCTGCCTTCAGTCCTAAATGCCTTTCCCAATAACTTCCACTGATGTCCACAGGTATGTGATTCACTGTTAAGTTGAAAGAATTCTGTTGGATCTATTTTATCAATGCCTTTGAGAATTTCAAGACCTGGATTAGGTCCCCATGCAACCTCCTCCACATGAGGATAAGGTCTTAATTCTCTGAGTCTGTCAAAGTACAACATGTCCTTATGTCCTGGGATGCACCTGGCTGCTCTCTGGTGAGCAAGTTCTGCTGTGTCTTACCTGTAGTGTACTGACCAGAATGGCACACAATACTCCAGGGGAAGTCTAACTAGAGCCTTATATAGTCTAAGTATAACTTCTGTTGATTCATATTCAGCAGTTGTTACAATATAACCTAACATTTTCTTTAATCACCTTTTTAATCACTTCTACACATGGCTTTAATGACAAAAATGTAATGTCAAAATAAACCCCTGAATCTTTTATAGCATTTGCTTTCTGTAGGACAGTGTCTTCCATCTTGTATTTATAACCAGTGTTCCATTTGCCCATGTGTAGCACTTTGCCCTTTTCTGAATTAAACTGTATTTTCCAAGTTTTTGCCCAGTTCTGAAGTTACCCATATCTTTTTGAAATATCACAAGTTTATTAACAACACTGAAATCCGTGTAATTAATATGAATCAGAAGAAGCAGCAGACCCAGGACAGTCCACTCCCTGATGGACTCCAATAATTCGATTCTTATTTGTTCTCCTTGTCTCCTGACCATTATTGGCACCATTTGAGCTGAATGAAGAGTTAAAATGCCAAGGTTGCATGATTTTGCTTCACAATATATTTTCAAGTAGAGGCCTAAAAATCAAGGCCTTTTGTCCAACTATTATTACCAAGCCCTGAGCTGGATTGTCCATTCCTTGTCTGGCTGTAGCACCTTAAGGGTACTTGATGATGCTCTTGTGAAGTCTTCTGTTGGTGGTAAGCTGAGTTGAAATGAAGGTTTAGAAGTGAAGACAGTCCCAGTCAGCAAGCAGTCCATCATAGTGGTCCCTTGCATTGAATGTGTAGGGTACAATATCCACCCATTTTCTAACCCGCTGAATCCAAACACAGGGTCACAGGGATCTGCTGGAGCCAATCCCAGCCAACACAGGGTACAAAGCAGGAACCAATCCTGGGCAGGGTGCCAACCCACCGCAGTGGGGTACAATATGAACAAGTTATATAGGTAAGAGGTTACAGATAGCAGGAGCTGTATGTAGCTGATTTTGAAGTTTCTTCGAATCCCCATTAAGAAAAAAACTAAAAGCTTAGTTGGTGCCTTTCATATTAGGTGATCTGATAACATCTGGACACAGTGAAAATTCAGCACAAGTCAAATTCACACTCACACACACACTCACACACACACACACACACACACATTCAAAAGGTTTAAAAATTCCACTCAACCTGACAACAAATCTTTGCCGGTGACATGAAGTGAACACAGAAATTCTACATAGGCTAAGAACCAGCCTGGTACTGAACCTGTGCTAAATTACAGTGGTTGTCCACAACAATGATTGGATGTCAAGGATTTTCAGCATTTTGACCAAATAAGCCATTGTTATAGAGAATAGAAGAACTCATCACAACAGATAAAATGAAGCCTATGGCCTACAAAAAAATGTTTTTTGTATTGAAGTGGAGTGGTAAATGAGAAAGTTATCTGCTGTATTGTGAGTTAAAGGTAAGGATTTATTCTTTTGGAACAGGGTGAATGCTGGGATGCCTTAGGGATCATAGAACCCTCGCAACTGAAGAACACGAGGAAAACTCCATTACTCAGACAGTGGTGAGCAACTACCTAATAAAATGCCTCTTTTGTATCCCTGGCCTGGTCTACACATTATGAGTTGGCTTCTGGATATGGTCTCTTTATTCTTCTGTAAACTGAAAGAATCATTAGTATATGTTTTGCTAATATATTATAAAGCTCTGTATCTTGAGCCAAGCTGTAATCTACACCCACTGAATACAGTATGTGTGCCTGAAGCTAAACTACTGTGAAAAATAAAAGAATAAGTCCTTGAAAATGTAAAAATAATTGTGTTGAGTCGCAAAGGTCATCTATCACAGTGGGTGAATTTCTCTGTGTTGGAAACTAGTCTGAAGAAACAGATAAAGGGATAAAGGGACGTTAAAGCTGATAAGTGTTCATTAGGCAATATTATACATTATCCAAGACATATACAATTAAAACATTAGAAAGTAAAAGACTAAATTATGTGGCAGCTCTAAATTGACCTTGCATCAGCGACTGCATCAGCGACTGTGCCCCATAATGGATTGGCACTTCATCCAGGTTTGTTCCCAACTTGTGCCCATTTTTGCCAGGATAGGCTCTACATCCTCACAATACTTCAGCCTGACTTACTTTAAATGAAGCAAATTGAATTTTACAAAGCAGATATGAAAAAATTGAAAACATCATTTATAAAATATTGACTAATCTATTTCAGCACTCCCTTTGGTTTGGAAAAATGAATGACGACGTAAATGTGACTGGAGGTAATAAGAATGGTGAAATATCATTGGCCAGTAAATCCTACCAGTGTTCTTTATAAAAAAAATATAAAGTGTAGTTTGAAACAACCTATAGACCAATAAAAATCATACTTTGAATGAAAGCTAGCATTGATTTTGAAATGGCTGTTCCTAACAAACCAGTACTTTAGGTATTTTGAACAGCAAATGAGGTAGTAAACTCAATCAAAATATATAACATAATATTCTTATACTTCTCAAAATATATTTTATAAAGTTCTGCATCAAAGATTATTTCTGAGGTTAGAAGTCATTGGTGCGTTAAAACAGCGGAGACAGTATGTCCAAGCGGATGTTGAAAAAGAAGTGTTCGAGTGGCAGAGATGAACAGGTTTTCTTTTAGGGTGGCCAATGTAAATAGTAATTAGTAATATAGGCACCGGTCAAGCTTGTTATTCAATCAATATTCTTTCACCAAAACCAACATGTAGTACAAACATGTTACTTAAAAAGGCCACACCAGTCTATGTTTGTTATTTCTTTTGTCTTTATTAATATAATACCCAAATGAAAACATCATTCTGAAGCCGCTGTGAAAATTTTTTAATGAAATTAAACACAATACTGTGAAAAAACTTAGCAACTGAAAAAATCTGAGTGATATATTAAAACACCTTAACTATTAGCTAAACAAACAAAATGCTAGATGTATTTACTGCATTTCTTACATTATGAAAGCCCTTTTGGTTATGGATGAATCCCAGAATCAATGTCACAATTTGTAGTTAGATCATTCAGAAATTAACCTGCTGTTTTGCAAGTAAGTAATGAAGTAATGTAGATATAGTCCTGAGATGACAGGAACAAACATTGTTTTGATATTTTTCAGAATTTACCAAAATTGTGTCTATCAGCCTGCTTTAAATGAAGAAATGGGTCAATAATTAAGATTCAGTGAGAGGTTCCATCACAAGATAAGAGTGGTTGTTGATTATTGAATGGGCCAGTAGCTGTAGGTCATATTTGGTTGTCAAAACTCCAAAGAATAGTCCACCTTTAGTCTCATGTGTGACCCCAGATCAAAGGTGATTATTACCCAAGCAGCTTTAGGTCTTGGGGTTTATTCAAATCTCATGCACTTCGCTGCTGTTCACTCACTGATGACTGATCAATTGTTGCTTTTTGTTGATTAATGTTTAATCATAAGGGGAAGTGCTTCTAAAGTTCACATTCATTCAGGTGAACTATAGAAATAGGTTCAGATATAGCAGTCAAATCGTAGGCATGAGTTCCCACTTATCTGTGGAGGTTTGAAAACTAAACAGATGAATGGTTTATTCAGAATGATCCTTGCATAATTATATCTATATTTGTAAGTGTGAGTGCACATGACTGTGTGAGTATACACTATGATTGAATTGGCACCCTATTGAGCGTGAGTCCCGTGGAGCAGAGACAGGCTGTAATACCCCACTACCCTAAAAGATGTGCTAGGAATGTCCCAAAAATGTTACTGTGAGCTTGCCCATAGGGAAATGTTACAGCTCAAAGGTTGATCTGTGATGGCTCATGAGACTTAAAAGAGATTCGCATTTATGTTTCATTTAAGGATCAACTTTGTCACAGATATTACACCTGAAACTCCTTAGGAGAAATGGCTTTTGACAAAAAAGAGACTTGAGATACAACTGAGGTAAAGGGAGTCAGAATGGAGAATTTATTTTGTGAGATCTCTTTCTAGTGTTGTTTTAATCTCTTTCAAAATTTCACATTTTTTACTTATTATTGGATTGATGCCTTTATCCAAGGTGACTTACAACATCTGAGATATAATCAGCTACATTTCGTTCTCCAGTTGGAGGACAGACAGATCAGGTGTCTTGCTTGGGGTCACACAGTGTCAGTAGCAGGATTTGAATCTAAAACCTCAGAGTTTAAAGTCTTAACCACTGTGCCACACTGCCTGCCTTTTCTTCCAGAATGTGTATGATCTGTTTGGAGCACAGCAATATAATTTTCAGCAATTAATAGTGCTATTCAGAAGCAAGGACTACAGTTTTGTAATCATAGTAAAGTGTTTTATTACCACAAACAGTTATCTGTACATTTCACCATATGCTACTGATCGCGCAATGCAAAGTCAAGACACTACTTGGAAAAACCTAATCCCATTATGTGACTTTGCTGAGAAATTCAACAGGAACACTTGTTTGAATACCAGGGTTTTTTTTCTCAGGAGATAAATCTGAGAGGTATGAGACAAAAGAAGATATTTCCAATTTATTTATTTCTGATTTCATTGTTTTCTAGGAGAAATCAAGAAGATATTAGGGAGATCTCTTGTTTGATTTTCATTCCTATAGGTGGAAATAGAAGTTTTCTCTGTAATAAAATTTGTATTGAAATCCTTCTTTTATTCCTTTTGTTTTACTTTGAATAAAGAGCCTATTGAGGAAAGTGGCAAAACTGTATTAACTAGAGCCGTGTTAAACAGCAGCATTCTTGTAACATATGCAGCTTAACTCATGCTCAATTAAACAGTCTAATATTGTCATTTCCTTAAAAAAGATCATCCTTAAACACTTACTTAATGACACAACCACCTTCCATGCTCTTCCTCTGTTGAAGGTCCCATTGTTGATTAGTTGATCATGCCAGGCCAGACCTTCTTCTCCACAGTATTAGAGAGCTGGGTATGCCCTGAGTCTTCTCTGAGTGGGCCACAACCAGTGCACCCCTCACAAGGGGCAGTCACAGAGCCTCAGCAGAAGGTGACAAAAGCATCCTAATTGGCTATGCTCAATTGGAAGCATCATGTGCACTTTTTGAAATCATCCTGGCTTACTAAACAGACCGCCATCACAATGGCTATTCAGGCACTACTCAAAACTCACGAAAGCCGAAAAAGTTTTATTTTCACTAGTATGCTCCATCAGTGCTGCTTTGACAACTCAGACTTGTTGGTCAATCCCACAATCTCCTTTACCTTAACTTGTTTTAAAAACCACAAGGTCGAAAATCTGCTTCACTTGGGGCTGCTTCTTCCTTTAAATTACAGACCAAGTCATTTGTTTTCCTCTAGTGAGAACCATAGCCTAATATTTGGGGCAACCAATTCTCTTCCTAAAGGATTAACACTCACATATAAACTGCTCCAGTGCAAGAATGGACTCAGGTGAAGCTAAGGTGACACCAAATTTCTGGGTTCCAATCTCTACAACGATTGACCATGCCTTTATTGTACACTTTGTCCATTAAATTAATAAACAAAACCAGATATAAGATGTACTCTTGATGGAGTCCTTCACCAAATTTAAATGTTAAGTATACAGCTCTCACCCAGCACATGGTACCAACAAGCAACTCTGACCTCAGAAGCCTATACTGTTTAACATTACTCCCACAACTCCCCCAACATAAACTGCTGCTCTGCTGTGTCACAACCTGAGCAGAATCCACGTTCCTTCTCTTGGATGTGGAGTGCAGCCTTTCTTAAATCCAGAAGGTTGGAGACTGTGAACAGAACACTCAGTGTCCACATCCTCTCCAAAGTATCAGTATAATACACACATTACAATTCATTAAGACAAAAACAGATGCATACTAAGTGCTCCTTCTAATTAAATTTCACTTTCCTACCAAACAGGAGAGAGCAACAGCAGGCTGACTAGAGTAGACAGTACTGTAGTAAAAAGTAAAATGGCCAGAGGGCTTGCAACAATTGAGCATTTCTATTTATTGCTGGAAAGTGCAAGTTGAGGATAACGTTAATGAGGACTGCCATATGTTGAAAATTCTCAGTTGTGCCTTATAATGTGAAAATAATTGTTATACATGATCAGATCTACTATATCTAAGCCCTTGTAGAGTCGACTGAGAATGTAAAAAGTAAAGGTATGCCCAGCTAACGTGAACATATTAGACTGCCAGCAGCAGAAGAGTTCTAGCTGACTGGCTTAGTAATATGCAGCATATCCAGAGATCAAGGGTGTCATTGGTTTTGATTTCGGAATGTAACATTAACCTGCAATTGCTGAGCACTTTGAGTAGTGAGAAAAGCGCTATATAAATGCAAAGAAATTGCAATACTGCTCAAGGAATAGGCAACCTGAAATGAGCCTGGGGACAGAAACAACAGAAGTCAAGGACCAAAGACAAGAAGAACGTTTTGAAATATGATTTGGCTACACCACCCATGAAGGTCCCAGCTGCGGTTTAGAAATAAAATGTTTTGGCTTCATTCACTATGTTCAAATAATGAAGAGGTGAGGAAGGTGTAAATGAAAACCAGAACAAAGGTAAAGGTTTGGTGCACCCTTAGGCAAAACCCATATAACTGCAAAATGAAATAACAAACACGATTTACCATGTGTTATGAATAACGTCTTAACCGACATGAGTCAATTGCTAGACTGAATGCAAGATAATGGTGGAGCTGGTTATGGGACATACAAAACGGGAGAGACGGGATCAGGGGACCGGAACCAGGAACTGAAGTCACTCCTGTTCCCATCACCAGTTGTTAGGTCTGCAGAAGAAAAGGGAGGAGAAGCATTAGGCAACAGTGCCAATCCTGAACTCGGAGTGGAATTACCATTAGGTGAGCCCTGATGGTGACTCCCAAGTACACATGTGTGGCAGAGAGATCGAAAAAGCTAATTCAATTTAGCTGAGTAAAAAGATAAAAATAATTAGACCATCCATAGTGGGTGAGAAAATGCCAGTGAAGCCAAGTAAAATACCTCTTCTGATAAATTATTCCATAATGGAATTTAGTTTAGTTGCTGTCTCCATCCTCAAGGTGCCTGTAATGCTGCTATAACCTGCAAGCCATCCTATGGAGAGACATTAAGAAAACAACAGCTGATACTTGAATATAATCAGATCTGTTTGAACATTAATTATTAGAACTTATAATTACAAAACTAAAGATTGTCTTACTCCATTTTAAGGTAAAATATATGTCAATTAAGAACATAAGACCAATTTTGATGAGAGTAGCCCATTCAGTCCAGTATACAGTAGATCATCCATCCTTATTCACCTAACATGTACAAATATTTAAGCCCTATTTGGACAGATTTATTTTTACAACAGAAGGTCGGGTAAAGTAGTTATTACCAGAAGACCAGAGTTGCTCGAATGATGGTTTACTGGCATGTTGATTCGAATGGAACGACCTTTCACCTTGCGTTACTTATTGCAGACTATTTCTAGGAGGTTAAAGGCTCCATAAACTTTACTAAGTGTGAACACTTAGTTCATGTCAAATTACTGACATGAATGATTTAGACGGGTCCTCCAGTAATATACTTTACCCAATGCCCCAAGTGGGAAATGAATGAACTGCACCAGTACCCTTTGTTGTGTGTACTGAATAACAGGGAGATCTGGGGTATCTGAGATCTGAAGGAACTCTTATATGCACAATTCATATTGAAATGCTCAGGGATGGGTTCCCCCTTGGAGTGCTGGTATAAATAAAAAGGGTTGCTAATGTGGTTGGAATTGATGGTACGTACCAGGACACCTACATTACCAGCAGTTCAGATACTAGCTTTTTTGCTGCCCTAGGCAAAAGTGAAAATGTTGTGCCCAAACTACAGTGACTTGAAGTCAATTGCCATACATATATTGCAGGTCCTCTGTTGAGATTCATGGGTCCATTGCATTTGGATGTCAGATCCAAGAGTAGTGTTAGTCCCCCTTGGAGATTCACTCTAGTTGGATAGAAGTCCAGGGTGGGAGCAAGAGTGACAAGGAACATGCATGTATCATATTGTGTTGTCAGACCAAAGCCCGATGTTTGCCGGTCTGTCGGTGTCAGTTCTCCTAAGAGATTCATGGGTGCCATGTCTCGATGTGAGATCTAAAAGAGGGAGTAAAGGGCTGATTTAAGTGATGGGATGAGGAGGCACGGCAAGGAAAATCAGGGGCTGTGCTCCAATGATGGCTTGAAGCCACCCCTTTTCAGTGCCATCAACTACATCTGTTATACTTGACAAAATGCAGCCTCTTGAAAATGTTGCCACCCTAGGCGGCTACCTTATTCACCTTTATGGCAAAACTGGCCAGGACTACAGGTGCTCATAAGGCAAGACCAGAGAAATGCTGGTATGGAGTACCAGTACATAGCAGTCCACTCCAAGCACTGGCTTTACCCCAACTCCCTTTGTAACACTAATCCCATCCAAATAAAGCTTTAAAGTCATGATTTAAGGGTCCTCACTGTGCTACTGTCTGCTGCAAACATTGATAAATTATTCCATGTATCTACAGCTTGAAAGAAAAAAAAAGCTTTTTTAACATTTTAATACTTTTTCATTGGTAAACAGAAAATCTATTCACTTTGAGATACGTCTCCATAACATGCCTGCCTGCGTATGTTTCTCTGGATTTCTCCTTCTCATGGAATATTATCAGCATAGCTTCAGTAGGGACAAACAGATGTTCACATCAGACTGAAGAAAATATAAAAAAATATATCATTTATTTTTGGACATCCAAGCTTTGGGAGGCACATTAATATCAAAGATTTTTATAGACTTCTAATCGTTCTTCATGCACAACTCTTAACACATTCCCCATTTTTAAATGGTAACAAAATAAAAGTACACAAGGAAATACAGCAGAAACTTGCTTTAGCTGCACACAATTGTTGCCTTAACAAAAGGTCACTGTTTGCTCAGTATTCAGTCCTCGACAAGAGAAATGGATGTGATGAGCTCCTGGAATATGACAATGTTTCTTGGCTGATGTGAATAAAGGGGTATTTAGGTAATTATTTACAGTGAATGAAAATGAGGCCTACACACGTCGTAGTCAATAGTTGACATTTCGCACATATCCGACGGGGGATGGAAGGAGGCTGAAGACATTTTTTTCATTGAGTGTTTATTTACTAGAGGATCTAAAATAGGGGGCAGCAGGAAATCATCAAGAGTTTTATAAAATAAAAATAAAAATGCTTGTAGCTGAAATGTTATTTTAAAAAGTAAGATATTATTCTATTGTTAAACTATTTTCAGTTATAAGCACATGTACAAGGCCAGTATTCTATGCACTAATTGCAAATACAGTATAAGTGAAAACATACAACATGATATACTAGTAAATCATGAACACAATATATACATTGCAGTGCATATTCTGTGTACTTAGGGAGGAAGGAAGGGAGGCCAACAGCTAGAATTTGTGCCCTAATGAAGCTCACATTCTGGGAAGTGGTAAAGAGACTGCTACAGTCTAAAAAAGGAATAAAACCCTCTGCTTGGTATGAAAAAATGAAAATGCATGCTTATTGATGACATCAAAATGCATCTTGCAGGCGGTATAGTGGTTAAAGTTTTGAACTTCAAACGCTGAGGTTATGGGTTCAAATCCCACTTCTGACACCAAGTGAACATGAGGAAGACACTTCACCTGCCTGTACTCCAATTGGAAATCTATACTAATAAAAGGCAAAGCCCTCACTCACTCACTCACTCATCACTAATTCTCCAACTTCCCGTGTAGGTAGAAGGCTGAAATTTGGCAGGCTCATTCCTTACAGCTTACTTACAAAAGTTGGGCAGGTTTCATTTCGAAATTCTACGCCTAATGGTCATAACTGGAAGGTATTTTTCTCCATTAACTGTAATGGAGTTGAGCTGGAAAGACGTGGGGGGCAGAGTTTCATGTGACATCATCACGCCTCCCACGTAATCACGTGAACTGACTGTCAACGCAGTGCGTAGAAAACCAGGAAGACCTCCAAAAAGCGCTTAAGAAAACATGCATCATATAATTGAGAAGGCAGCGAAACAATAAGAAGCGAGCGAGTGACATATACTACCATATTCATGAGTGCTGCTACCTCGGAAAGAAAGCAAGGTGTAAACCTAAAGTTTAAATTAAGTTCATAGACAGGCTACCGCTGGCGTTTCACATGCCCACAGGTAATGCTGGATACAAGTTTAATGAGAGGACGCAGGATATAAACGAGAGTTTTGATCACTTTGTAACTAAGTTAAAATTGCAGGTGAAGGGGTGTGCTTATGCAAATTCCGAGAGACTGTGTTTGTGGGGATTGACAGTTAAGGCGGGTTGGGGAGTCACGTCATCATCTCCCCTCCCATTTACCTCATTTCGCTCTGAGCTGAGCTCCGCGGCTAACGCCGTCTTCCGAAGCAACTTCGTCACACTGCCACCAAATACTCACAGAAAAATCCACAAGTTAATACACACACTGTCTCTAAAGTTTCTCCACATTTAATCCTCCAGGCACTACTTACAAAAGGTCACGTTGACAATCGTGTTACGTTATTTTTTAAATCTTTCCTTTTCTTAGCACAAGCACAGCTGAGAAGCTTCGATGCATGTGCTCCATAACGCGTTAAAAAATAATGCATTTAATCACACTTTGCATTACAAGCAAAGGGAGCTTTTGTCAATGCATGATTTCCTGATACACCGATTACTTTGATCAGCGCATCCCGATTCATTTTACCCTCGCACCACCTTAGTTTGAGAAGAAGTATGAAAAATATGAGGTTAACACAGAAAAACAGATCACCAATTCAAGCTTTATGAATAATCGATTCGCCATCAATAATTGTTTTGATAAAGCCATCCTCCTTCCATTTTATAATTTTTCCGCCACTAGCCATGATTAAATGAACGGTAAAAAGTAAGAGCGAAGCGAGGGTGACTTATTTAGGCAGGAATATATATGACAGCAACACTCATGACAATGTCAATCATGTTACGTTATTATTAAAATGTTTCCTTTTCTTTTTCATTACTTCTTTAACACACTACTTCTCCGCTGTAGCGCTGGTATTTTGCTATATATATAATATATGAATTACCTCCAAAGAGCCGAGACTTTTGATATCATGAACGTGTGTACAAAAGGGGTCTCCTGCCCAGCAAAAGTCGAGCAGCCAGCGCGTGTGCATAGCTGTGCCGGCCTTTGAGACGCTGACTGCGCTTCTGCCTTAAGTCAAAGTGAACACTTTTAATTTTTTTCTTCCTCCCCCTGCGCTATAGTTCAGACAAGTGCAAACACGGGACCCCTTTTCTACACCACGGCAAAATAATATTAAGGCGATTCACACTGTCTTTTGCACGTATACGATTATGAGGTCCTCAGCACGGATTATGAAGACACACACACGAGTGGAGGACTGACAGTGCCATCACAGCCGATTAATGGCGGGGACGTCTCACCAGTCTACACAAGACCCACGCGACTGTCCCCAAAAGGTGATCATAACGTCAGCGAACACATCTCTCTATACTATATAAAAGAAAAAGGCAACTTTCCTTTCTTTACACCTTTTATCCCAAACCAAAGCCTTTCTCTCTTAACAGTGCAGAGGACACAAAAATAATTTTCTTTAATTGCCGGTAAGGCACATTACCAGAGGCACAAATTTGAACGTTCACATAGAAAATGTAATTTCTATACCACAGCCGTCGTGTAGCGCCTTTCAAAAGGGATCTACTACCGAGAGATGATCCATATACATTTTAGCTGATGTTAGTTCTACTTACCTGTTGTGTTACACAGTCTTTAAAATGTAGTTTACCCGCAACCACTCCAGTAGTGCTCAATGTACCTGTACTTCTTAAAACGTTAATGTTTTACTGTTTAATAACTTATAGACTATATTTTATTATTTTTCCCTTGCACTCAGTGACCAAAGCTATACACACACATATAGACACATACAATCATACACACAAGTATGTGTATATATATATATATATATATACACACACACACCCCTATCTAGATATATATATATATATATATATACACACACACACACACACACACACACACATACATACATACATACATACATACATACACACATATATATATTTGTGTGTGTGTATGTATGTATGTGTGTGTATATATGATGTAGATAGGTATGTGTATATATATATGTATATATATATATATATATGTATGTATGTATGTATGTATGTATGTATGTATGTATGTATGTGTGTGTGTGTGTGTGTATATATATGACAGAAGCAATCCAAGCTGTGAGAAAACAGTAAAAAGGAGGCATGTCAGAGGTCGTGGTACATTTTCTGATGCAGCTAGACGAAAATAACTTTGTGACGCTGCCACCAAATACACAAAACAATTACTTTGACAATCATGTTAAATTATTTTTAAAATGTTTCCTTTTCTTTTTCATAACTTCTTTAACACATGACATCGCTGTAAGCGGTATTTTGCTATATATATATATATCACAGCGACACTCATAACAGTGACAAAACAATTACATTGACAATCATGTTACGTTATTTTCAAAATGTTTCCTTTTTTTCTTTCTTTACACACACTACTGCTCCGCTGCCAAGCGCGGGTATTTTGCTATATATATATATACTAGCAAAATACCAGGCTTCAAGAGGAGAAGTAGTGTGTTAAAGAAGCAATGAAAAAGAAAAGGAAACATTTTGAAAATAACGTAACATGATTGTCAATGTAATTGTTTTGTCACTGTTGTGAGTGATGAGTGTTGTTGTCATATATATATATATATATATATATATATATATTACACACACACACATAAACATATATATATATACATATCTATACATATACACATATATACATACATATATATATATATATACATACATACACACACACATATATAAACATATATATATATACATATACATACATATCTACATATATACACACACAGCTATTTCGTATCAGTGCAATACGCTGCTTGTTAAAACGGATGACTCCCGCTCTTACGTACAAGTCTGCGTGGATATTATGAACTATCGATTTGTTCAAGTTCTATTTAAATTTTAAATAGAAGGAATTTTTATTTAGTCGACAGAAATATCTTTGGTAGGAATGGTAAAACAGACAGGAATATTATTCTGAATAAATCAACTCAAACCTTAAACAACTTATAATATTTTGCTCTCCATAAAAATATATCCTGTCTAAATTATACAAGTTAGAAATAAAGTAAACGTTAAAAGAACAAACATTCAAATTTCTTTACTCTTATGTAATTTTATATAAAAAATAAACTTAGATTTTAAATATCCCAAAAGATTTTGCTCTCCATAAAAATATATCCTGTCAAAATTATACAAATTCAAATATGAACATGCTGCATAACAAAACCTGGAAATATAAATAAAATGTGTTCCTTTCAGCAATAACAAATCAAATCATTCAGTTGTCTTTGCTCATATGTCATTTTAGAGCTGGACGCCTGGCATCTTTTTTGGCCACAGGTTCGTTTCTGTTTGGTGTGAGGTTCTGTGTTGTGGAGATTCTCAGGATGGATTGCAGGTGCTCATCAGTGAGGCGACTCCTGTGTGCTGTTTTGTTAGTCTTTATCACTGAGAAGAGCTTCTCACACAGATATGTGCTACCAAACATGCACAAGGTTCGAGCCGCATGTAGACGGACTTTTTTTGTTCTTCAAAGTCACCAAAGCGCCGTGCAAACTCAGTGCAGTGCTCAGTTTATCAGCAAAGTGCGTATTTGGGAACAAGTGACGACTTGGTTTAACATTACTTGGCAACAGGGAAAGTGGGGCAAGGTGAACTGGTGCATTTGTGTCTCCCATAAAAGCAGCTTCACTTGAAATCACTTTGTGATTGTGCACGGGTTAAAACGTCCGCTGAAGTGTCAGATTCTTATTTAATTATGCTGCTTTCTGTATCTTCTGCATTGCATTCAGGTTACCCTGATGTTTTGTCTCATAGTGCCGCCTTAGATTAAATTCTGTAATTACAGCCACATTAGCTCCACAAATGAGACACACGGGTTCAGTAAACATATACTCAGCCTCCCATCGGTTTTAAAGGCTCTATTTTCAGAATCAACTTTTCTCTTCAGCATCGTGTGAGCTAGCTTCGCAATAACTTGCAGCATCATAAGGTAGACTTGATTAACGCGTAAGTGTTCGGCAAGGCAGCTGAAGCGCTGCATTATGGGATCTGTAGTTTATTGTGTTACCAGCGCTTCATATACCCGGCTTTAATAACAATAATACAGTATATAAAATGATCTCGCGGGCCGGATATAATTACACGCCGGGCCGGATGTGGCCCGCTGCCCTTGAGTTTGACACATATGGACTAAATAGAACTTGAAAAGATATATTTTTCAAATGTGATCGCGCAATTCAGATAGAGTTGACGCGCACTACAGCCTGCATGCCTCAATAAGTCATCCTCCCCTCGCTCTTACTTTTTACCGCTCATCTAATGAATACACTGAGTATGGCTTTACCAAAACAATAATTGATGTGCTAATAAAGTATCCATTATTCGAGTATGTAGATCGGGATATATATATATATATATATATATATACCCGCGATCGCAGCGAGAAGTAGTGTGTTAAAAAGCTAGAAAAGAAAAGGGAACATTTTAAAAATAACGTAACATGACTGTCAATATACAGTATTTGTTTTGTGAGTGTTACTGAGTGTTGCTGTCATCAAGGATTTGATTATCATTATTTCTTTCAATCAGGTTCGTATTTGTAGGATGTGTTGTGTTCAAGTTACATTCCGTGTTTGTCAATCGCTGTAAAGATGACAGGTTTCATTCATCGATTCGTTTCTTACTGCATCAATAAACAGCTCGTCTTCTTCTTTATCTGAGACCTGACACACTGCATGCACGGGTTTTTTACACTGTCTTCCTTTAGCGGACATTGACTTTTTCCAACGTGTGCTTTGTTTCCGCAGTAGTTGGATTTATGAATATGCTTATATGTATCAGACGCTTCATATTTTTTGCTGCCTTTTCAATTGTGTAATTCGGTTTTGTTCAGCTCTTTGGAACTGTTGCTTTTATCTGTGCACTGCGCCAGTTCACGTGAGCCACTCGTGTACATGCATCGAAGGTTCCCAGCTGTGCTGGTGCCATCTCGTGCTATGTCCATGGCTGTATTTAATGTTACCTTAGTCCTGGCACTTAAAACTTTCTCTCGCAGTTTCGCTGAGTTTGTGTCAAACACCACCCTGACCATCTCATCTTCCTCTCCATAAGCACAGTCCTTCACCCGTGAATATTTACCCGTGGCAGTTTGCTATTGGATTGCCGCTGACGGACGGCCTTATATGGGCAGGCACTAAATTACAAACGCCAGCGGCAGCCTGTCTATGAACTTAATTTAAAGTGTAGGTTTACATCGTGCTTTGTTTTCAAGTAGCAGAACTCATCAATATGGTTGTATATGTCACTCGCTCGCTTCTTATTGTTTCGCTGCCTTCTCAATTATATAATGCATGTTTTCTTCAGCGCTTTTTTGAGGTCTTCCTGGTTTTCTATGTACTGTGTGATTACGTGGGAGGCGTGATGATGTCACACGAAACTCCCCCCCACGGCGTTGAAGCTCATCTCCATTACAGTAAATGGAGAAAAACTGCTTCCAGTTATGACCATTACGCGTAGAATTTCGATATAAAACCTGCCCAACTTTTGTAAGGAAGCTGTAAGGAATGAACCTGCCAAATTTCAGCCTTCCACCCACACGGGAAGTTGGAGAATTAGTGATGAGTCAGTGAGTGAGTGAGTGAGTGAGTGAGTGAGTGAGGGCTTTGCCTTTCATTAGTATAGATATATATAGATAGATAGATAGATAGATAGATAGATAGATAGATAGATAGATAGATAGATAGATAGATAGATAGATAGATAGATAGATAGATAGATAGATAGATAGATAGATAGATAGATAGAGATAAATATATATAGATAGATATGAGAAAAACACTCATATCAATGACAAAACAATTACATTAACAATCATGTTACGTTATTTTTCAAATTTTTCCTTTTTTTTTCGTACTTTCTTTAACACACTACTTCTCCGCTGCGAAGCGCGGGTATTCTGCTAGTATATATATATATATATATATATATATATATATATATATATATATATTGTCACGCACGTACGAGTAGGGGCATGGACGGAACCTAATACGATCGGAAAGACATACGCCAGGAGGGAGTGGCGGGTACTAACCTTTCTCTTTGTTTCTTACAGAAGAAAAGACGCACCGCCGCCATGAGCCTACCTCCTACAGTTTCCCGCAGTACGCTACTTCCGCCCTTCCTCCGTCCACTACCCATGACGTCATTGATCCCATCATCCACCACGGCTTCTTCCCAGCATTCCTCCACTTCCAGCCCCTCCTACATAAATACTCCTCCAACGCCATCTTTGGACTGTCAAATCTGTTGAATGTTTTTCATGACTTTGACCGTTATAATTCATATGTTATTGTGGATTATTTTTCAGTATACGGGGCCGGAAACCCCAAATCTTTATGCTTGTTTGTGCTTTCTTTACATATATATATATATATATATATATATATATATATATATATACAGTAATCCCTCACTATATCGCGCTTCGACTTTCACGGCTTCACTCTATCGCGGATTTTAAATGTAAGCACATCTAAATATATATCACAGATTTTTCGCTGGTTCGCCGCTTTCTGCAGACAGTGGGTCTTTTAATTTAGGTTACATGCTTCCTCAGTTTGATTGCCCAGTTGATTTCATACAAGGGATGCTATTGGCAGTTGGCTTAGAAGCTACCCAATCAGAGCATGTATTACATATTAACTAAAACTCCTCAATGCTATAAGATATGCTTCCCGCGCTGTGCTTGTTTGCTTCTCTCTATCTTTCTCACTCTCTCTGCCTGACGGAGGGGGTGTTGAGCAGAGGGGCTGTTTGCACAGAGGATACGGACGCTCCTCTACAAAATGCCGCTTTATCGCGGTGCTTCTGTATACTTAAAAGCACGTATTGATTTTTTGATTGTTTGCTTTTCTTTGCAAGCGCTCTCCTGACATTCTCTGCTCCTGACGGCGCTCCTTTATGACGGCGCTCCTTTGAAGATAAGATATGTTTGCTTTCTTTTAATTGTGAGAAAGAACTGTCATCTCTGTCTTGTAATGGAGCACAGTTTAAACGTTTGACTAAAGGGTGTTATTTCATGTCTAGAGGAATTTAATAATGTTAACAGGGTGGGAGAGTTTATAAGGGCTTAAAATATATAAAAATAACTACACAAACATATGGTTTCTACTTTGCAGATTTTCATCTATCGCGGGGGGTTCTGGAACGCAACCCCCGTGATCGAGGAGGGATTACTGTATATATATATATATATATATATATATATATATATATATATATATATATATATATATATATATATATATACTGTATATAAATATATATATATATAAAACCAATTGCAAATAGCCTTGGATAAAGGTGTCAGACAAATAATAAGTAATAATAATCTTATCTGCAGATTATCCAATTGGGTGGTAATGCCCCATAAAGGTTTAATTTGCTTCTTTCTTTCTGATGTTGGAAATATTAATTTAATGTTTTTTGGTAGGGAAAGTTTACAAGGAAAGATATTTGACAAAGGTGGAATCTAATTTATTTTCAAGGTAACCATTTGAGAATAAATCCTTGAGAGTTTCATTTGAAAGAGGTAATCAATCATTTGTTACATTGTGGCTTTCAATTTTAAAAATATCATTCAGTTTATGTTCATTGGAATTTCTACATTTGGGACAAGTGGGGCACAGCTCCTCCATCTCCCATAAAATGTTGCTGTTGTGTTAAATAAGCTAAATAAATAATAACCTTACCTCAGTGAAATAACATACTGTATTATTAAAACGTGTATAGCAAACCCAACTCATAATTAACATTTCCAATTTTCCATGATACGCTCAATGCAATTTCAAAAAATTTCCTTTTTTGAGCATGTGAACGTTTCTTTGTGCCTGGTGTCTCTTGCCTATTTCTGTTTTGCTTGGGCCGGCCCTTGGACCCTGCATTTTCTCAGCGAACCTTTCCTATAGTGTGAAAATTGCAGCCTGAACCTTTCAGTTCCACTTTGAGGCTTGTAGGCTAGAACCCTTTACAGTGATATTTATTGTTTTTTAAATAATTCTTTATGGCATTCTGTGCATAGTTATGCTTGTTCTTGTACTTGTCTGGGGTGTTTTTGATCCAGAAAACTCTATTCTGGTGTTAATTTTTATAATATTTAACGAGTTGGAAATTTCTCTGGATCATTTTGTCCACCAATTTGAATTCTTAACTATCATCGCTATTTTCCTAACTCACCTTTAGGTCCGTTTCCTGCATTGTCAGGGGTATGGCCTAAGAGGTTGTGACCCATTGGTGAGTTACAATTTTGGCTGCAAGTGCACTTCCTCATCCAATTCAAAAACCTCTTCCAAATTTTTTGCTAAAATATTTTCTCGTTTATTGCTTTTTGGTACAGACGAATCACTTCTTAATTTTTTAACCTGAATTTTGTCTGACACTGTGGTTTTGTTGCTTTTCTTTTGGTCTCCTGGTTCTGGCCCTTTTCTGCCTGATTGTACTTCTTCTAATTGTCATAAAAATTACCTCTGTCAATCACAGACATGACAGATTTATGATGGCATAATTTAAAGGGTTCATGGATTTGCAGATCTCACTATTTTCCTGATGTTTTCATCATGTTCATGAATCTAATTGAATATGTGTTGACTGAACAGTTTAGCCCTTTGCCCATTGATCGGAAATGGGAAATGTATTCAAATTAATTTGTGTTATTTCTCCTGGGATTGAGTATTTAATGCTAATGCTGAAATATTTTTAATACTGTCCCTTGATGGTTGTACTGCATGGTAAATTAATTTGTTGACAGATCTTCATTTTGTGTAATTTTGTAAGGCATTACTCAGCATGAAATTGTATCCTTACTGCTGCCAGTAACCTGATTCACTGTGAAACTCCATGTACTTCCTTCACTCCTTTACATCTCCTTTCTCTGCCACCCTTCAAAGTCACTGCCACACCCCCAAAATTCCACTGCTACGTGCATGAAGTTTCAAAGGTCTTCTTTTTGCCACCTCCACTGCCCGCATATTCACTCTCAGTCTTGCATCACTCACTTGGGGTCAGAGTCAACATAATTCGCACTCAAATCTGTGAACAGATCCAAACCAGGATTGTTTCCAATATTGCATCCTGGCCAATGGATTTATGTTGAGGAGCAGGTTTTGTAAGTGCTGCGCTTTAAGAGCTTGATCATCTCTCTGTTTCTCTCTGTCACTCTCATGTACACACACACAGACACACACACAAACACTGCTGCTCATGATGGCATCCTTCCCTCTGACAGAATCTCCCTCTCAAGTCTACACCACCAGAATTGTCATGCCAAAAATGCCAATTTTCTTTTATTTTGCTTATAGAGTTTCCATAAATTAATTCAACCCCAAACTGGAGTTTATGTTACACATCTGATCTTCTCTTCAGCAGATTGTTGTTCAATTCTTTGTTCAACAGTCTGCTAACTTGATCATCATAAAATAAAAATCCCTTCTTTATCTGTTTAGGGTGAAAGAAAATAATAGCTCAAATAAATGTAGCAAACCATCTATTTAATAAACCCATCCATTCATTCATTCGTATTTCCAATTCAAGATTATTGAGAATCTAATCTGGTTAAAGCAAACCATTGATACGTTATTTCTATTTAATAGAGTTGAAAAGAAACAATACTGTATATCTACAGGTTCCTATTTATTTGATGGAATATATTGGGAATAGTCAGCTCCTCATTTGTTCAATGACTCGGAGGTTGAGATTAAAGATATGATTAGTCAGATCTGTGCATAGCACAAAAAGAGGGAGTTGCAAACTGCTGAAGTTCAGCTGAGAAGATATAAAGTGAGGCTGAGATTCTACTGACTTGGCAGATAGCAGATATGCTAAGTTGAAATGATGAAAGGTGTAAATGATTCATAGCTTGAAGAAGGCACACAAGGCAACTGCATAAAAATGGTTGCTGTTGAATAAGGATATGCTGGTTTTGTCAAATATCTGGGAATAATTAAATTTGCTTCACGATTAGCATTCCTTTGGAAGGGGCATAAATTAGCAGGGTACAGTGTATAACCGAAGGCCCAAAGTGCAAACCCTGCAAGGTTATTCTGCACTAACAGAGACAGCCTGCTGAGCCCCACACCTGGCATTTCATGCACAGTTTTGTTCCCCATAAGTGAGCACATTATAGAGTTAGAAAAAGCTCAGAAAAGAGTGCCTAGGATGATGTCTACTTGAAATGCCATCAACGTCAAGAAGAGGCTGGCAGAACAGAGTCTTTTTAAATCTGAAAAAACAGAAATATAATCTTAAGAGGAATGAATGAGGTCAGCCTTTAATGCTGTTTTACCTGTACTGGATCAGGGCATAGAATTTGTATTACCTTGTCACTTGAAAGCTTCAATCGACTCAACTGTAAAAGCTAAAGGAAAGTATCAGCAGGCACTGTGCATGCAAGTCTGTCTATTGCTTATCTTTTCTTTATTTCTGCTTTCCATCATAAAACTATTACGTTAGGAAGCCGAGCAAACCCCAAATTAAACCTAGGGGCTTTAAAATACTAAGGCACAGCCTTACTAATTCTATTACATTAATGGATTTTATCTTCTTTTAGGAAAAAAAAAACTTTAAGTAAATTGTACTCTAAAAGCTTTGAAAATAACCCTCTTAATGTATCTAAATTGCTTATTGCTTTTTGTATTTACACAAATCATAAACTGTGCTTGACTCCCCATAAGCTGAAGAAGCCATAGAGGCTGTGTTGCGTATCTAATTTGAATTCTGATCTATCTGCCTTTATCTGTGTTAGAAAATTAGGACTGTTTAGGGGTTAGTGTTTTCTACCCAGCACTCCTGCTTGTATACTGCATATTCTAATACTTTACTTAAAACATATACTGTATATGAAGTAGTTTAACTGTATTTGTAATGGTAGCACTTTCTCTCATGCTTTTCCTACCTAATTATATCATCTAGGCTACTTCAGTGGCAGATAAATTAGGACAGGAAATGATCCCAAGATGACATCAAAGGCCCCCACAGTGTGTAAACACACATACACATAGCCTATCAGTATGTACCTGCTGAGTGGCAGGATAATGAGATTCCTAAAGGAACTCAATGCAAACACAGGGAAAATCTGGAATTCATGACTGAGCTTCAGCAAAGCTCACCTAAGAATGAAAAATCCTTGGACACGTAGACTCAGACTCTAACACTTTTATTGTTCAGGAAATTTCGAGGTTTTTGACCATCACTGAAATGTGGCTTTGGATATTCATTCTAATGTTAAGGAGCATTTTTGCAGAACGATGGAAATAGTCAGTAGATTTTAAATCCTTGGAGAAGAAGACTCTACAATAAGCAATTCTGTTTCTCTGGTATACAAAAAGACAAATGACATTCTTCTACGTGTTTATTTGAAGCAGGTAGTCAGCAAATTATCTGTGCAGGGAGTCTCCTTCAGGTAAGACATGGTTAGAGAACATGAGACCTGATGGGTAAATGAAGTATTTCACTTCAAAAAAAATTAAACAGCAGCCTGCCCAACCAGTTCTGTTTCTGTATTAAGCACTTCCAGATATTGTGCAAAATAAGTAATAAGTCAGTCAGTCATTATCCAACCCGCTATATCCTAACACAGGGGTTTGCTGGAGCCAATCCCAGGCAGCACATGGCACAAGGCAGGAACAAACCCCGGGTAGGGTGCCAGCCCACTGCAGGGCACACACACACCCACACACTAGGGACAATTTAGGATCGCCAATGCACTTAACCTGCATGTCTTTGGACTGTGGGAGGAAACCAGAGCACCCAGAGGAAATTCACACAGATACGGGGAGAACGTGCCGAAAATAAGTAATAAGCTCCTCTATAATTTAACTTACTATTGTAATGTTTATAACATGTTTTCTTAAGATGTTTTTTCCATTTTCCTTTCATACGCTCAATTTAATGACTTATCTAGAAAAATATTATCCTTGCATTATGTAAAATTGTCGTCATCCCGGGTGCTGCCTGTTTCCAGATGAGGGGCTGGACCGATTGGCCCTGCAGTGTTCTCTATCACCTTCGTATGTGCATATGTCCAAAGTGATCTTTCCAGTTTAGTGATGGGGCTTGATTGACATTGCCCGCGTAAAAAGAAGGATCGCTTGTTGTGTGTGTGTTTTTTTTTGATTACACATTGGCATTTTCAGCTAAAGCTTTTCCTTGTTGAATCCTTCAAGCACATGCCAGCAAAGATGTATGAAAATTCAATACTATTTGTTCCCTTAAAGGTAGCCATAGTAGTATGAGAAAAAGGAAAGGAGATCAATATCAGGAACACATCATTCACAAGGCATCTTGAGTTTCACCCACTGCTGAAAAGCCATCAAGGAAGCCTATGGATGTACCTTCCACATCATGAAGAAGGAGCCAGCAGTATAATGCATCTGTTTCAAAACCCTGGTAGAGAAAGAGCAAGTATATGGGAAGTTGTTTTTTTTTCACTTATTTGCTGGATTTGTGCTTACCAGCATACATCTGACCATACAGCAGTAAGCGCTGCTACTGGACATGTAATTTGGGCAGTTTGAGTCATGCAAAGTGTGCATTCTGTATATTCTGTCCATGTTATTGTGGCTGGTCCTTTTTCATTTCAGAGCCATTTCAGTTATAAACTTGAGGTTATTACCATTTCAGTTTAGAGAGTTTTTTACTGTATTTATTTTCATTTTATCAAAAAACACTTGATCACAAAAAACTTTTTTGTCATGATTCAGGGTGTAACACTAGATGGCACTGTACTAGCGCTTAACCTAACACACAGACACTGACAACACGTGTTAAAAGCACCAAGAAGTTGTTTTAATTTCTTCCTTTTAAATAAATAATGCCCAAAGCACCTCCACCACAATAAACACAATAATATTCAGTTCTCGGAATCTCTCCTCCACACCTTGGGTACCGTTGGTTTGACTTTGTGTCAAATGAGCTGTTGCTCATGGGGTCCTGAATGAGGCACATTACCTGCATTGTGAGGGAGCGTCAAGTCTTTAGAGTCCTGGTGCTTCCTGTCTTGCTATATGATTGTGAGACGCTATCCAGTGACCTGAGACGAAGACTGGACTCCTTTGGTACTGCGTCTCTCTGGAAAATCTTTGGGTATTTCTGGTTTGACTTTGTGCTTAATGAGTGATTGCTCATGGAGTTTCGAATGAGGCACATTACTTGCATTGTGAGGGAGCATCAGTTATGACACTACAGCCATGTGGCGCATTTCCCAGAGGGTGATCTGGCTCGCAAGATCCTCATTGTTAGGGACCCGAGTGGCTGGACCAGGCCATGGGATCGTCCACATAACACCCGGCTGCAGCAAATAGAGGGTCATTTCCAGAGGGTGGGACCGGACCGCATGTCTGCCTGGGGGGGTTGCCAACCAGGATCCCGAGCTGTTTCATTGTGTAGTGGGTGCAACAACGCACTGTACCAGTGCATGCTCCCCAAATTGACTTGACTTGACTTGACTTGACACCTCCCAGCAAGCTCTGTCCTTAACCTCCCAACTCCGGCACACTTACTGGGTCTCCAGAAGTCCTTTATATAGTCCTTGACCTGGAAGTGCTTCTGTCCTTCTGACCATGTGACTGACTGCTACATCTGGGTCTAATGAAGAACTGACATTTTCGTCAGTACTTCAGGGCTTCCTTCCTCGTGACTATCTCATACTTCCGGGCTATAAGGAAAGGATGAGTCCACTAGGTCCTTCGACAGCTCCCCCTGGCGGCACCCATCTGGGGTGAGAAACCAAACTCCAAGTCCCAGAATGCCCTTCAGGAATCCGGGACACCGCTACCCTCCAGGGGAGCTGCCATCTAGTGTTTTGGGGGAGACAGTGTCGGCAAGTAGCTGCATTCCTCCATCCTTCCATTCCAGGGGCATCCCGGCCGGGTTGAGCTGCCAGCTATCGATAACAAAGGGCAAAACTAAATTGTTCTTCAGTGAAACAATAATAATAATAATAGTAATTAAATCATAAAGATTTTCATGTATAATGTCACTGTTCTCAAAACCAAAGAGCCATCAATAAAAATGGAACACAAAACAGTATAATAACTGAGTAGTACATGGCCAAATAAAAACAATTGGCAACAAGCAGAATTTAATATATTGTACAACAGATAATAATAATTATAATAACTGAATAAAACAAAATAAGAAATTATGTAGATAAAATCTACATAAAAGGGAGATACTGTATTAGAATCCTTCTTTGGCTCGTTTGAAGACACTTTTTTAAAACAGTCGAGTGTGGAGGTGTTGCTAATGGCTATGAGCGAGGTATTCCACAGCTGAGGAGCAATGCAGGTAAAAGCTTTCCTCAATGCGGTTCTAAGTTTGCAGTGGGCTTGTCTGCAGCTCATTAAATAGGGTTCCTGGATGGACCCCAACCCGTTACGATCTCTATATCTATTTAATATTAAAATAGATATAGATAACACCATTAATTTACAAAGCATATAGATAAAAGTTCCTATCCATCAATAGCCAGGCAGTAGTAAATCTAGACTCTCTAGACTTGATGCAGATGTGCCAATTTCTGATTGTGACTTTGTATTTGGTATATGATGGAGGTCATTATAAGCAGCCCTCAACTGAGTCTTCAGTCAACAATGATTCACAAGCTGATTGTGAAAAGAAAAATAAACACAAGTGCTTTGAGATAAGAATTTTATTATGCTTTTTTTGCTGAAACATCTGTACATGTGGGGTATTTGCAATAGTAGAAAAGAACTATTCACTATCAAATACACACAGGCTTGATCTAAATAAAGAAAAATCCAAATTAATTATTAATTTTCATATTTTTAAGTGTTAAAAAGTAAATGTAAGTGTAAAAAATCTCTGAAAATAATAGACTATGAAGAATATTATTTTTAATATAGCACGTAAATTTCAACACTGAATCTAATCTAATTTACAAAACTGCTAATGAAATTAATACTTTTATAAAAGTACATTATTTAAATGCAATGAATGATGGAATATAAGATTTACTCAGAAGCAGGGTTATACTCAGCCACCAGATGATAACCTCTATTAAACTACAGAAATATGGATAGATGCCGACTTCAGTTTTTGAACAATATGAAAGAACTTTAAAGAAACTGGATCTGAGAAAGACTGGGAAGGTTCCAGTCCCTCTCTGTGCGCCAGTATGGACACTTGCTAGCAGAGTAGGTCTTCAAAGAGACAAATGTGGCCTCCGACAAGAGTAATCCTGCCGAGGAATTCTGCTGAATAGGATGCCATTGATTTACAACATTAAAACTTTGTAATAATGTTGACGAGAGCAGACCATTGCGCCCAACAAAGCTTGTCAAACCCATTTGCCTAATATCTCCAAAATAATATTAGACTGACTTTTAAACGTCTTTAAAATTTTACTGTCTACCACACTTCTTGGTCATTTAAAACACATAAAGAAAATCCCCTTAGATGTTCATTTCATTGTAAGCAGCAGACATGAGTGAATGAATGTATGGAAGAAAGAAAACTGAGAAAAGTGTTCTTGGCGGAAAAGCTAATAACACAGATAAGTGGGGAGAGGCAGCAAATCATGCATGAAACCAAAGGTGTGAGAACACTCTGGCCAAGAAATGGGGTCCTCGACAGTATGAGTAGCATATTGCAATCTGAATGTAGAAGCCACCACACGTTCAATATCTGAACATTGCAGGCAAGTATTCCTGTCATGTAGAAAATAGTTTATGCGGCATTTGCTTATTTGATTTTAACGGGAACTAAACAGACAAGTTCTGTTGCTTTCCCAAGTGTAATGAACACTGGGCTACTTTCAAGTTTCTATAGATCACATTTAATTTGGTGTTCATGAGAATTACTTCTTATGTCTTCATTAGAATTACAGTTTTTTGTCCTACACTCCTAACGCACTGGTACAAGATAACTCCAACTTTTGAAAAACCATTTGACTCATCCTGATATTTAGAGACATGACGCTTTTTGGGGGGTTCCCCCCTGTTTTTGGCCATCTAGACCTGAAAAGCCATCATTTGTAGGCCATTTTTGGACCATTTTTTTGTGCAGGAAATTCCACCATTACGATAAAGTGTATACCACTAGTTGTCTTCAGCAAAAAATGATCAGAAGGACTTGAAGCTGTACAATCCACAGCAACCCACCCTGGAGGTTCATCCCAATGAGATATGAGGGTTACTCCTTTGCACAAAACTTTGAAAACATAAGGGTTAGTAATCTAGACATGTGGAGGGTCAGTTTATGCAATTTTGAGGTTAATGATAACAAATACTATAATATTTGTGATGTTTGATTCTTTACTGGTGGTTCTAACCCTGTAAGTGCCACTCCCAGAAGGGCAAAAATAGCAAATTTCAAACATAATTGTGTAGGGTATCGTTATAGACTATTTGAAGTTCATTGATTATTAATATATTATTTGTGATTTTTTTGTATTGCAATCCAGAATATTTAGACTTTAAATATTGCAATTGATATATACATTTTAATATATCAAATATATGACACAACTATTCTTGATTATTTTGTATTTCTGCCTCATGAAGTAAATCATTACACTTTTTATGAACACCCATAATAAGGGGACTTACACTAATTTGGATTTTTTTTTCCTGATCCAAATTCTCCTTTGTTCTCCCATTCTGAAGAATAGACTAATGTAGCAAATCGTTTCATGCCACATACACATTGGAATTTTATAAACATAATGGATGAAATCCACTGAAATTAATCACACTAACACAATGGCTTCCATCCAGCACTTCCAAGCATTGAGGCTGTGACATTTTATTATTTTATCAAATTTAATGTCTTAAGATAAATAATCCTAATGCTACATCAGCAGCTGTGCTCTTTAATGCTACTGATTCTTCATACACAAAAGAAGTGGAGTTAAAAATATAGCTGTTTTTTTACAATTACATAATTAAGCAGCATCTTGTAGAAGCATCTTTGCAATCAGATGACCAGAAAATCAGGGAAAATCAATTTAATGCAATTCAGTGAGTGCTGGGAAAAGGCAGCGGAGGAGTTCTTCTCTAGCTAGTTCTCCACCACATTACCTAAGTCATGACATCAAAAGTTTGAGTTTTATTTGCTAAATAGTTTACAATTAGTATGTTACTGCTATTAATTAGTATATGTTCTAAAAAGAAATATATGAAAGTAAATATTTATTAGTAAGTAGGTATTACACTGCAACCTCACAGCTTCAACGGACGGGCTCAATGCCTACGTGCAGTTTGCATGTCTGTACGTTCATCTTTTACCTGCTAGGGTATCCTCCATGTACTTCTGTTTTTCTCCCACTTCCCAAATCTGTGCAAGTTAGGTCAATTCCTGATTTGTTTCTGGCCGTGTGTGAATTTAAGTGAGAGACCTGAGATGTCCTGTCCAGGTCCTTCCATCAGTGTTTCTGGGAAGTGGTTCAGCTAGCCCAAACTGGATTAAGTGAGTTTCAGAATTATGTTATTATAATGAAAAAATTACAAATTGCAAAGGCATACGGTACGACATTGTAGTCTCAATTTCCTATCCATGTAGAGATCAGATTGAGAAAATGATTAAGTGATTCACTCCAAGATTCAAAAATATGCATAAGGGTTAACAAGGAATCAGCAGGCAAAGTTAACTGAGTGCGGCACTGATACTGTAACTACCTGCCATATTCTGTTAAACTGCTTCTTATAAAGTGGGTTTATTTCTCTGGATTTTTAAGCAAAATAAAACATCCTTCTCCCGGTGTGTTATGGTGGATAGGTCAGGATTATTACAGTTGAGTTAAATAAGACAGCGTACTAGCAATGTATTGTCATTTAGCATAATAGATCGTTCATTAAGCAGTACTGTTCTGATGTGTGTTACCTTTACCAAAGAGGATTAGAGATTATTATGAATTAAGGAATCTTTGATAAAGAATTTATTCTAGTAGTTTCTGAACATATGAACATTCCTAAACCAAGTGACCCAGTGAAGCATGCAAGAGCCTGACCGTGTCACTCACAATTCGGATCTCGACCCAGGAACATTTTGAACAGCCAGAGTGCAGTTCTCACTTGAATTAGACCAAGTTACATGATAATAAACAGTACAGTATGTTTTACCCTGGGCTGATTTCCATTCATTAATGGAAAGTCCAAATAGCAGTTCCTGTTTCCAGGGCTGGCTCTGGTTATGTAGTGGTGCACCCATTTGAAAGCATTGCTATAATATGGAGTTATTATCACTACAGTCTGTCTTTACCAAACTTAGAAAGTATAATTAAATAGTGTGGGAACATTTTCAAAGTTAGCTAGTACCTACAGTACGTTTCTAACTTGCATGTAGTAAATATTTTAGCATAGTGTTACACCTGAGAAAAAAGTTTCAAAGAATTCAAATATACTGATAATTGATAAAGGTCCCATTAGTGTATGATGTGTGCATATTAAATGGTGTGTACTTTACAAATTGTGGTTACATCCATCCATTATCCATCCCTCTATATCCTAACACAGGGTCACGGGGGTCTGCTGGAGCCAATCCCAGCCAACAAACCCCAGGCAGGGCACCAGCCCACCCTTACACACAGACTAGGGACAAATTAGGATCACCAATGCACCTAATCTGCATGTCTTTGGACTGTGGGAGGAAACCCATGCAGACACAGGGAAAACATGCAAACTCCACGCAGGGAAGACCCAGGAGGTGAACCCAGGTCTCCTTACTGCGAGGCAGCAGCGCTACCCACTGCGCCACCGTTGTGGTTACATTCTGTATATAATTGTCCTAAATGAGTGTCATTTCTCAGCCTTTAACTCTTTCCTGCTTTGCTACCACATTCCAAGGCCTCCACTTAGGGGAAGTTAATGACAACTAATATACAAAACAAGACAACAGGGATTTAGTGTGAGTTTCTTATCAATTTCTAACTAACTACAATTTAATTTCTGCCTGACTCTTCCCATTATCTCATAGCATAATTAGTGCAGTGGGAGTGGAAGTTAGGTAACATCATGCTCCCCTCTGCTTTGGATCTAAGATGAATTTCTTTTTTTTTTTAAATTGTGATCTCATTGTTTTCCAAATGAATGAAGTTATAATTTGCATTGCATTTTCTAAAAAAATGGATTTGTTGATATATATATTTATTCTACCAGTTAGCATGCGATATAGACGTGACCTGCTTATAAGATCTGGTTTGGCACATTCCATCCCAATGTGGAGATTCCAAATGTCCTCATGTAAGTGAGTGAGTGAGTGTGGAAATGTGCAAGAGTGGGCCCTGCATAGGATTGATATCTTTCTTATTGCTTTTCCTGCCTTGCACTTAAATGCTGCCAGGATAGGCTTTGATCACCACAAATTGGGCAAAGAATGTGCAGGCAATGAATGGATGGCTAGATAAAAGAGAAACTTCAGTCAAATAATATACTAAAAAGCAGAGAAGAGAAAAGTGATAGAACATAACAAAAACGTACAAAATGGTTTGACCCTGGTGTAAAAATGTGGTTGATGCAATGGCCACCTTCTAATTCATTCTTAACTGGGATGAGCTGTTGACCCATCAAGGGTTAGTTCCTGCCTTGCATCCAACACTATTGGGAAAGGCTCTGCTGCTGGCACTTTGAACTGAATGAAATAGATTTGGGAATTTTATGCTATACTTATTTGTTTAAGTCTTACTAAATAACACTTATTGAACAGAATGAAAACCTGCACTTATTAAAAGATATGAAAGTATATAGCAACATAGGCTGGCTTCTTGATAATCTGTGTCTATAAACAATTTTGTTTTGCATACTTTAAAATATTCCTGCTATCAATGGACCACCTAATTTGAGGCAGTGAATGATTAGGTTGCTTAATTGCTAAGTAAACAACTCTAAATATTCACTTTAGAATGATGATACTGAGAAATAAAATATCACTTCCTCAGACATCTAGCAGTTTAGTTTAGTTATCTGATGAATGGCTTGGTTGGTTTGAATCTGTTGTTGTTTACTGCTTTGTTTTTCATTGGCTAAATATTTTCCCATCTTTGAATAACTTCAATTTAAGAGAACTTGAAAAGAAAACTTGGCATGTAAATGTTCCATTTTTTTCTTGTTTTTGCTTTTAAGAAGATGTAGAAGAAGGGACAGCCCACATTTACAGTAATTGACCCTTAGCTAGTTGACACTTTGCTGCTCAGCTTAAGCCTCATTCGTTTTAAAGGTCTGGTCTGACAGCCTGAAACTTTGAAATGGCTGCCTCCCTGAGGCAGCACATAACATTCTAACATAAGCTACTCAGCCTCCTCTTGTTAAATGACAGATGAAGAGCGCATCACTCCACTCCACCAGCGCATCTGGTTCAGAAGGCACGCTGATCTCTTCTACACTGAGTACCACTAGAACTCTTACTTACTTTTACTTTGTTAAAAAGATGCACTTTATGAGAAAAAGGACAGAAACATTGCAATACATAATAAAAACAAAAGTTTTATTTGTAAACATTGGTAAGAAAAATAACCACTTGTCATTCAAAAAGTACTCTGTACAAAAGAGGTGGTATATTTACATACACATAATTTAATACTTTAACAAGTGATATAGTTTAAGGCAACTTTAAGTTACTTTTTTTGATTCATTTTTACAAAATTGTGTAACAGTACTTGTTTTTCTATTTGATACAATACATTTTGCACCTGTACAAAATAATCATTTTTGAATGTGCTAAATATACAGCTTTCAATGTTGCTTTTGCTTAACTGTAGAAATAACCTTTTTACATACTATTTTGAGGTACATTATTTTATTATACATTGCACCATTGTGTGCTATTTTATTAAAACGTATTCATGAAACAACTACTATATATATATATTTATATAATATATAATGTTTTGTATATGTAAAATTCAAAATATTTATTTTACAAATGTGGCATTAGAGCAAATTTCCCATTAGCAATGACTAATAAATCATTTAAGGTAGCGCTACCTCAATTAGACACTAATTTGCACTGCCATTTTTAGCATTCACTCTTTCAAAATTGTAAAACTGTATGTTTAGATATAAATGAACTTTTCCCATCATGTCCCCTTTATACCAGGGTGATACTTTAATTTACTGAATATCCTTTTACATAAAAATATTTGCCTGATGATTTTTTTTTTACTTCTATGCATAGAGCATATTGAGAATGGTCAACAAACAGAAAATGCATTGTTTTGAACATACAGTCAGTCAATAAGTTGTACAGTTAGAGAAATGCAATTTAAAGATGTTTTGTTAGGGAAACATTTATTGACCACTATGTTTCAGTGTTCACAAGTGATTTGTTTTCAGTACATCATATTTTTCAATGACAAAACTGCAATCAGCAAAGCATTTTTTTTTCTTTTTTTATGGCAGAGAGGCCAACCCTTGTGAAAGGTGTAAAGAAATCACATACAATCAAAGTACATTAGGCTTTTGTCATATACATAAATAACGTTTGTTTACCTGAAAATCATATTTTCTACTCAAAGCAAATATAGTTTCACTTCATAAAATAATGACATGCAAAAACAGCGTCTTTTAAACAGTAATGATGTGTGTTAAACAAAAGCAGAAAAGGCAATTCACATATTACAGGCCACAAGTAAGTGCAATTCTTTTCTTTTTTTTTTTTTTTTTTTGTTCTTTTGTTCTGCTCCCGTGTCTTTATACTGATAGTCTTAGTGCGCAGAGGCTCGGAGCTGTCCAACGTTGCTGGTTCTGAAATGTGCCGCTGTTGAATTCGTTGCCTACACGAGTCTCACTCTCTCGAAAGAAGAAAAGAACATTTATTAAGGACACCGAGTGTAGCCGTGGAGAAGCTGCTATGATTGATGCACATCTTGAGGTTTTAGTAAAAGAGTTGCTTGATCAATTCTAGCCAGTGCACATATATCACGTTTTGCTTTTTTTTTTCTATGAGCTCTTTAAGACATTTAAAAACACGAGTACATGAGCTGATGTTAAGATTTTCCTCAACGCCAAAAGTCGGTTACCTCGCCTCGAGGATGTTTTGTTTGCTTGTTTTCACGATACATTCCTTCACTGTACTTTTTTTTTTAATTTTGCAGCCATTTTCGGAGCCAGCATCTGCCCTAACAACTCCAAAGGCCTGGCTTCACCTGCCAGGTTCCCACAGTTTACCAACTCCAACCTGTTGTCGACAATCCTTTCCATGACGGAAACTGACGGACTCTCCTGAAGTGCTCCTAAAAGCCTTGGGGTAAAGAGAAAGAGCATGCGGTGAGGAGCTGGGGTTTCAGTTCCGACTTTTCTTTTTGTTTCAGGTGGACCCTGCCGTGTCTTTTCCTTTCGTCGCTCCTGGCGAACCTGCGGCCGCACACGTCACAGGAAAAGGGCTTCTCGCCGGTGTGAGTCCTGGTGTGAGTGGTCAGGTGGTCACTGCGGCTAAAGCTCCTTAAGCAGATGCGGCACTGAAAGGGCTTGTGTCCAGTGTGGATGCGCAGGTGTCGGTTGAGCTCGTCCGATCTGGAGAAGCGCCGTTCACAGTTATCCATGGGGCAAGCGAAAGGTTTCTCCTTGGCGGGGCCATTTGAGCCAGTCTGACATTTTCTTGAGCGGCTGGGCTTTTCAGGGCGCAATCCCGTTTTCAGAAAGGCGGTCTGCGTCACCTGAGGGTAGAGGAGCGAGTCCACGGCATTAGCCAGCATAGACGTGGTATAGTCTAAAGTGCACTGGCTGCCCAAAGTTTGCACCGCTACGGTTTGAGTGGGAGTGCTGATGCTGTTCAGTCCAGCCATCATCTGTATCTGGTAGTTAGGACTGATCTGGCCGTGAAAGGTCTGTTGCCTATCAATAAAACACAAATCCGGGATGCCGGACCCTTCCAGTTTGGCTGCTAAATCGCTGGTGTGGCAAACAGTGGAGAGAGAATCAAGGAAATCTTTTGAATCCACCTGCTGGCTCAATGGAGAACAATCGTCGGTCATTGCAAACAAATCGTTGTACTCTGAAGTCACGTAACCTTCTGGTTTATTATGAAATGGGTCCCATTCATAGTCACTGGTGTCACGCTCACTTTTCACGACCACTGGGAAAGCTGGCATGTCAGTCTGAGCTTGGCTGAGCTTTCGGTTTGCTTCCTGAGAAGGAGCAGCGTTGGCACCTGGAGCGATCCCAGCCTCCGGGACGTGCACGTTGGCGTAGCTGGAGTACACCGGGTTCTCAGTATACAACGCCGGGACGCTGGTGCAGTTAGGAGGCAAATCCTGACCGTGCTCTAGCTGAGAGTGAGAAGAGGAAAACACCGCCTCGGACTGACTCTGCTGCATTTCTGAAATAGGCAAAGTGGAGATGCCAACAATCTCAGATATCATGTTCAACAAAGTCTCGGCACTGCATGAGGCCCCGGACGACGTTTCCACGTAGAAGCTGCCCGAGTAATTGAGAGAAGATGGAAACCTGTAGTCGGCGTTTTCGCTCGGATCAAAGAAAAAATCCGAATTGGAAGTTTCAGTTTTGGGTTCAATTGGCGTACCTGTTAATAAAAGAAAGATATAGAACATACTTTTAATTCTCGTTTATCTTGTCACTGCACACGCGTGACGACTTTAATCCTTCATGCAAAATGGTCATTGCATTTTTCGATATCAGTTAAACGACTATTGCAGCTATGCATCTGTGCATTTGTTTAAAGGCACTTTTACATAATCGGACATTCTGCTACATCGTTTATTGCTTGACGCTATCAACAGCAGCGAATGACCAGGTATCTTAGGTTAATATGTTGTATGTTGACTAAAACTCGCGTTAACATAAATGAAATATTCGAAACATTACTCACCTTGATTGAAATGAACTGGCGATTCTGACTGCGATTCGGTAAAATGCTTTTGATTTATTTCCGGCCCCAAACTCTCAACCTCTGGCGAGGGATTACAACAGTCGTCGTACTGTGAAAAGAAAGAGTCCTGAGAGTTTAAATCCATATTGTTGAGCATGTTGCCGCTCCGAAATCCGCAAGCGTGTCAATCCAGCTTCACGAGGTATATTTGTAGTAAATGTCTTTTAACGAGAAACACTAAGGTTTTCAAAATAAATAAAGCAATCCGTCTGCAGCTCTGAATTCAGCAGATCCCCCTTTCTGTCGTAATTTCCCCAAGACGAATTCGGTTGCAAGCAAACTCCGCTGAAAACAGTTCAAGATTTTCTTGTCCAGAAACGATTCACCAATGAATCGGAAGAAAGTCACCAAAATCCTGGTGTGTTTGCCTCATCTGTTATCTGTTGCTGTGAATCCACATCAATGTTTTGCGTTGCCCTATTTATATACCCACGGACACGGCGTCGTCCCTCCTTCTCATTCATCCTCTCCAGTGAGAGGATTCCCCGCTGCGTACTTGCTTGTCATCTTATTGCCCATACATGGACAGAGGATGTGACGGTGATTCCCCAAAAAGGAGACCAGCGTTTTTGACGTCGCTATAGCAGCACTCCCCGATTTGTGTCGAGGAGCGCCGCATCCACGAAACCTCTCTCGGACTTTTCTCTCATCGCTCGTCAGCTCCTCACAACTAAGTGGCAAGCCCAGCGCCAACTGCACCGTAGAAACAAAATAGCTGGCTCGGCATTTTGCTCCGCGGCGTAAATAAACACCCGTTGCAGATATCTGAAATGTCACCTCACATCTCCGAGGCTACGTGGTCTTTTATAGCTCAAAGAAATACGCGATGGGGAAATAGAAAACTGGCGGTAATGCTATGCAAAATAATATAATGGAGTCCATTCGACCAAAGAATTAAACTTGTCTGTTCGTTTTAAACTGTCTTTCTCTGTCACCTTCAGTCGCAAAACCCGATTCTGTAATCATGGTGCACCCTGCACGGTTTCATTCTTCAAGTTATTTGAATTATCTGCAATATCTATTGGCGATTCGGAAACGTTTAGTTGACGCAGTGGCTTGTAAAATATTAACCTCTTGAAAGAAAATGTTGACAGACTATCCATCCATCCATTTCCTGTTCAACTGAGACACATTATTATAAGAATTACAAATCATTCCGACAGCTCAAACAGGAAACAAATCCAAAAATATCCAGGCAGTATCGGGCTGGTCTGAATGAATAGACCCGTTTTTACTCTTTTATCGCACCATTGACAAATACTGCACACTCTAAAAAGAATTTCTGGGTTGTGTGGTTCCTAATTAAAACGTTACTTGACCAAGAACCATTTCATTCTGGAAACAGTCGTTGCATATGAAACTGGTTCTTTTGGTTTTGAAAAGATTCCTAATGTGTGGACAAAGCATACATCTTTAATGTGTACTGTAGTAGGCTGCCTACAGCAGGATACAAACAGATCAAGAAGACGTGGACTTAGCCTGTGTTACTGTATGCAGTAAGACTCATTTTAAAATCAGGTGTTCATTGGTATTTGACAAATCTTTCACTATCTGTTTATTTATGGTACCTGTTACACATCTAAGAAGATCCTGGAACCATTAAATGGATGGTCATTTTGGGAACCAAAAATTGCTTCCCTGTCTCATCACTCTGAAGAATCACTTTGGTACCTTCATTTTTAAATGCTAAATTTCCTAAAGTGGGCCTGCTTCCCATTGGGACTATCTGCAACCAATGTGGTTGTTAGAGCTAGATACATTTGGCTTAATTATTTGAGATAATACCGTGTCCGCTAAAGTGAATAATTTTTGAATCTGTCTACATTTAAGATGTCTTTTTCAAAAATATAGTGTTGCCTTTATTCAGCATATGCTATTGTGCAATGCTGCAGTCATCTGATGCAATAAAAATAAGCCAGGTATGAAAACTACTGTTACATTTGTAAAGTAAAATGGCTAAAAAGCAGTACAGTTTAACAATTTTAACTGCTACTTCATGAGAAAACTCAGCAGCATATGGCCTGCAAACAGCTCTGTGTGTACATTATGGATGAGAACAGAATGCTATGAAATTGAAAGAAATTATAAATAATATTCTTATAGGAGAAAAAAACTCCACATTTTAGTTTAGCAGAATGACGTAAACATTAAATGAACAGATATTGCATTTTAGTTAATTAATCTTTATTTAATATCACCCATTTCCAAATGGTGCTTAACAATGCCCACTAGACTACAAATCATAATAGCATGATAACAAATTATTTAAAATAAAGGATTAATGACATCAATATTCAGACACTAGAAAGTGCCTGCAGATGTTCTGGAAATCAGGTAAAAGCAAACAATGAACTGCATGCACATCCAAGTACTTTGACAGTGAGAGGTGATGGACAGGACAATAGAATCGACATCAATGAGGTAGGTAGGTATAAGGCAATTGTGAAAATAAAATAAAAATGAACATCAGCTCTAAAATTCAAGAGAGAAAAGGTGAGCATTCAGACACAATTTGAACATGACTTGATGTAGCATTCATAGAAAAATGATGTAAGAGCCAATTAAAAGCTCTTCAAATATAATAATGCAAAGACTAATGTATTCACACAGTACATGTGTTTGTGTTTGTATGAGTGAGTGAAAGAGAAACAGATGCACAAATAAAATAGGCCATCATGAAACAGTTAAGCCAGGGTATTGGAATTCAGTTTCCTTTCTTCACCTTACTTCTCTGAGCTACTTAAAGACATCTATATTTACAGTTGGTAATTCAAATATTGTCAATTGAGAATCAAGATATGCCGTTTCCTTCCATCTCCCGTCTTTCTTAACATACTTTAATGTTAGTGCCTGAACTTTTGACTTTTCTTGCTATGACAATACAGAAGAGAGACAATGCTCTGCGTAGCAATGGAGGCGATTTCAGCACCAAGGATAGATCAACACAAGCTTATCTTTCATTCCAATCATTTTCTGGGCCTGCTTTTTCCATTGTGGGATTATTTGGAAGCATTTTGGGAACAAGGCAGAAGTCATGTTGAATGGCAGTTCATTGCAGGATGGATCCAAATGCATTCATTCATTTATTTACCAGCTCATTATCAAACCTGCTTAATCAACGTCAACTTTATTGTCATCAGTAAAATGAAAATCATACTCTACAAGTTCTCCAGCAATGTTGTAGGGCAGGGAATAGCATTGTTGCTGCATAGCATTTTAACCTCAGATAAGATTTCCAACTGCTGCAAGGTTTCCACAGGAAAAAAAAAACTCCTCATATTTAGATGGTTTCCTTCCAGTTTTCCATTTCTTCTCAGAGCTGAAATACGGTATACACTTTTCAGTTTTTGTGGTATTTCCAAAATGTGCATATCCTGTGATCGGCCATTGTAATGCACAGAGCTGGTCGTTAACTATGTCCGGGAACCTCATTATAGGACAAAGCAGGAAAAAAAAAGTTAAAGAATCACAATACATGTTGTTAAAAAAATAATAACAAAAGATAGATTATGATTAAAAAATAAAATGAAACTGAAAGATCCTTTCTCCCAAAGTTTTCCTGTTGATCATGATCAAAAGAGTAACTCTGAACTATTCCAGTGAGCCTTTTAATTTTAATAAAACAAAAACTTGCCCAATGCAAGCCATTTGCATTGTAGTCGCTAAAGATCTCCATCAAAGACCTGCTATTCAAATGTAGAGTAGATGCCGAGTTGTAGTCAAACACTCACAGCAGGTGATGGCATTGAAGGTAGCAGCTCTCAGCAGTTGTCTGCTAATGTACAATTTAAAACTGATTATAGTCATGCTTCAGGTCTGCTGTAATTATCTGGCTATCCATCCATCTTCAATAGACATTTTATATTCTTTTACCAAGAACAATGGTATCAAGGTAGGAATCGGCCCTGGGTGGGAATGCAGTTCACCACTGTGAACATTCACATATGGCAGGATCACATTTGAGTTTCCTATCAGCTTGATAACAAGAATGTGGGCTGTGGGGGCTAAACAACATTTCTATATGCAGTACTGGGTTCTTGTCAGCTTTTTGTGTCCAAACATATAATACTGCAACTTCACAAAGCTGAAGAAAAATGGGATCATCCCCTTTTAGTGACTCTGTTTTGAATATTTGGGAAGAGGAGAAGATGATGTAACTGTTCAACACAATCTTTAACTCAGGTTAATGGCAGATAGATAGATAGATAGATAGATAGATAGATAGATAGATAGATAGATAGATAGATAGATAGATAGATAGATAGATAGATAGATAGATAGATAGATAGATAGATAGATAGATAGTGTGGTAGCCGGCCTAGACACAGACAGGCGGACACGTTCATGTCACCCACAACACATTTATTAATCATATTTACAAGTGCCACAAACCCCAAAGTCCTGGCCACAACACACTGCCTTCTTACTCTTCAGGCCACCTCCTTGCCTCCTCCAAGACCTCGTCCTCTTCCACCTGACTCTAGCCATTGTATGAAGGGAGGCGGCCCCTTTTATGGTCCCCCGGATGTGCTCCAGGTGTGTCCCGGCAATCTTCCACCGACATGCCCCAGTGTGGCGGAAGTGCCGGCTGCATCCCCGGAAGCACTCCGGGTGTCCCTACTCTTCTTCCCTCCAGCACTTCCCGGGTGTGGCGGAAGTGCTGAGGTTCAGGGGTCCAAAGGCATAGGGGCGCCCCCTGGCGGTGACCACGGGCCCCTACAGGGTGGAGCTTCAAAGCTCTGTACCCGTGGCCCCCAAAGGTACCAGGGCGGGTGCCCCCACCTGGTCTGGGGAAGGTGCAAGCCCTCCTCCAGTCCTCCTGTGCAACTCGGCCGGGTTGTCACGACAGCCATCTCTGACAATAGATAGATAGATAGATAGATAGATAGATAATACTTTATTATTTATTCTCATTATTAGCACTGTATAATAGATAGATAGATAGATAGATAGATAGATAGATAGATAGATAGATAGATAGATAGATAGATAGATAATACTTTATTATTTATTCTCATTATTAGCACTATATAATAGATAGATAGATAGATAGATAGATAGATAGATAGATAGATAGATAGATAGATAGATAGATAGAAAATACTTTATTATTTATTCTCATTATTAGCACTATATAATAGATAGATAGATAGATAGATAGATAGATAGATAGATAGATAGATAGATAGATAGATAGATAGATAGATGGATAGATAGATAGATAGATTTTACATTGAGTGCATTGTAACTTCAATTTATGTTAGGGTGACAATCTGGCCATCAGCTGTTGTTGTTTTATCATAAAAAAGTAGTCATCTCCTGTTATAAATTAAACAAAAAAACAAAAAACAAAAGTCACAGTCTGTTGAAAACCGACCTTAAAGATCAAGGACTCTGTCTGGTTGCTGCATTTGTTTGGAAAACTGGAAGCCTGCCTGTTTCTATAGAGCGTCTTCTTACAAAAATAGCAAAGCTTGCTATATAATAATGGTGTGCTCTTAAATGCACACAGTAAGAGGCTGGCAGCTAAGCAGTGGTTATGTAACGTCAACGAGCACACTGCTTTTTGTGACTGTCGAAAAATGGATGATTGGATTACATTTTGTTTTATCCATACACCAATTCACAAAGATTAAGTCAAAAGCCTTTATATTTGGGTCTTCCTCATACTTTAGCAGAACGTTTTAGAGGTACATATACACCATCTTCTGTTTCTAGTGTTTAATGCTACATAGATAGGTGTGAGACACCTACGTCTAAAGGCTGCCAGACCATGATCATGTATTTGAAAAAAGCAGGAGGAATATCACTGATTATACAGTACATTGTCAATGAATATATTTGAATCAAACAGTAAATGTCACAAATGCATCTTGTTAACTAGTGTCATATCAGAACAGAGAAAAAACTTTTGTTCAATTCACACTGGGATTTTATTCTTTTCACAGCTTAAAGGACTGACCGCAAGTAAATCCAAAGAAGAAGCATTATCTTCTCACAAGAAATCAATGAAGCAATTTATCAGTCAATCAATCATTAAGTTGGACAGCATCACTAAAAAGGTGCATCAACACAAGTCACCAGTGGTGTCAAGATAAGCCCTGGCTCCCTTTAATCTCATATTGAGATAAGTGACACTCACATTCATATCAAAATCACGAAAAACAGTTTTAAAACAGAAGATGGCCCTAGCAGGTCATGTACAGGTACTAGTAATTGGTATGTCAGTAAAAGGAAGATGAATGGGAAATGCTTCAATCTCAAAGCCTTTCTATAGAGCTTTAGGATCTGAGGTGCCATCTATTAAGTAGGCCACGTTTAAAGAGTTTTTCATACATATTCAGATTTTTTTTCCATAAATTTAATTTGAAAGTTGTCAGGTAAGAGGTTCCTCACATATTTTGGTCCCGGACTAGAAGAATCAGAAACAGGTCATAAGGTTGACGAACATTTAATAATACGAACAGATATTTTAACATACATGTCTAAGGCACTTTAGATAATTCACATTAATTTTATGTCTTCTGAATCATCGTGTCAATAGACAAGAGGGTATTTTAGGGTTCTAAACATTCCTTTTGCCAAAAGTACTTCAATACAATAAGATATTTGAATGTTCTTAAAGAAAGAAACTGAAATAGTAATAGACCACTTTGCACATAAAATCCTTTGCAATCATATAGTACAGTGCTAAACCATGTGTAGTTTGAACTAAAGTGATGAACTAAAATGGAAAAAGCTGTGCAGGATGGGTAAAACTGGACAATGGACAGCCATACTAGCAAGGTGAGGCTGTGGTAAATGTGGCGGGTTAACTTGCCAATCGTACACCCTGGCAAATGTGAGCACAGAGACAAGGTGCACGGTGTTCATCCTGCATCATCAAAGTCTCTCCCAAGCAGAAATGTCATGGTTTCCAGCTATGCTGTCCAAGGTCTTCTGCTGAAGCACAAACAGGTAATGCTGAGAACTGCAAATGGAGTGGCCAGCCACGGAAACTGAGTGCAGCTAATAAGAAACACATCAAGCTCATTTATTTTTGAAATCAGAAACTATCCATCAGCGCTATTAGCACAGAACTGGAAGAAACCACTGTGGCTCTAGTTTACCCTTCTGCAGTCCTGAGAAGTCTTATCAGATGTGCTCAGCATAGAAAAGTGGTTGACCAAAAAGATATTCCTCCAAAGTGAAAATAAAGGCAAATGACTTACTAACACTCAGAAACTCTAGAACTGGGGTGCAGAAAAATGGCAGCAGGGGTTCTGGTTGGCTGTAGCAGAAGGCAGTTTGTCTGCTGAAGGGCTAGAGAATGGTACATGGATGAATGTCTGCAGCCAACACTGAATCATGGTGGAGGTTCCCCACAGGTTTAGGGTAGCATTTCCAAAAATGGAGTTGGTGATTTGATGAAAATTGATGTCCTCCTTACTGCTGAGAAGTACAAACAGATTCTTAGCCATCCTGCAATACCATCAGCCTTTGCTATCCCTACTTCATTGTGCAACATGACCATGAAAATTATAAATAGCTCTCTGCAGTGAAATGTTCTAACAGATGGTATGGAAGATCGGGGGTCATGCAGAACCCCTAACCCGAACACAGACAGGCAGAGGGACACAAGTCCAAGTACACACTTTGATTTCTTTTCCTTTCAGCACACAAATCACCAGCTAATATTGCTCAGTCCCTTCTCTCTCTTTCTTCTTCTGTCTTTCTTTCTCTCCTCTGCTGCCTCCACTCCTCTCTGCAAGCCATAGGGGTTACCCTCTAGTGTTCCAGGGGAGGTATTGTCTCCTCTTGACTCTGGCTCCCCAAATGGAGTGAAGTAACCTCTTTTATACTGCACCCGGAAGTTCTCCAGGTGCACCCGGATCCTCTTCCAACAGCACTTCCGGGTGTGGCAGAAGTGCTGCAGTCCACGGCTCTGGAACTGTCCAGGGGCCCCCCCGGGCGGCCCCAATGCAATCCAGGGGGGTTGCCCCCTCATGTCCTGGGGAAGGTATTGCCCCTCTCCCAGTCCTTCCATTGTAGAAGCGTCCCAGCAGGGCAAGGGTCCCAGCTGTCCACCACAATGGTATGAACCCCCACACAGCATGCTAACTTTCACAAGAGGTCAGAATAGCTTTACGAGAAAAGACCGTGAAAAAAAGTCAGAAAATGAAGCAAACTGTCAAAACTGGAGATCAAAGAGAGAAACAACAAAACCAGAAATGCTAACCGCAAAATCTAAATTTTAGTTCAGAGCCAACATCAATCTCATAAAATTCACAAATTAAAGTATGAAGTTTGCAAGGAATGAATTTGGGCCAAGATAAATGGGAAGCTGGGCAAATACCCTTAAGTAGTTGAGTCAATTACGTCACCATTGGACAAACCCGATGCATTGTGGGAAGGATTCCTATGACAATGGGTAACATGCTAAACTCAACATAGTAATGCATAGAAAAACATCCAAAATGGTGTTAAAAAGATGGGGGAAATTACAAACTTCAAAAAAAGTTTCTGACTGGAAAAATTACACCAGAAAACAAATCTCTGGATCAGAAAAAAGTAAAACATGTATATATGATTTTTGAACTTCTGGAAATCCTGAAAAAAATTAAGCACGATTATAACAAACAGGACTCTTATCTCAGCATCAAAAGCAATCTGGGATTACGTGCTGAGAGGGAACGCAAGTAAGGTAAGCAAAGTCTGCAGTGGACCTGTGGCAAGTTCTCCAAGAGGCTTGAAAAAACGTTCTAAGCAAGTCTCTTCAGAAATTACATGTAAACAGACCTAAGAGAATTGCTGCTGTTTTTAATGCAAAGGGTATCACACCAAATATTGATTTCATTTGTATTTTTTCTTTTTAGTCCACATCCTAGGAAGTTCACGGATTAATAAAAATTATTTGAAGTATTATTTTTGAAACCATTCCCAGTTTTCAGCATTTTTTCACAAGTGCCTAAGACGCTTGCACAAGACGCTGTATATGTCACACACGTGTGCATGGGAGACAACTTCAGGGCTCCTCTCATGGTAATAAAATTCAGAGCCAGGTGTTGGCAATGCTGTTAAATTCCTGTCCTTCCACAGAATGGATGATTGACGGTGTGATGTACGACCAGCAGCTCAACCCGACTGAAGAATGGAAGGATGGAGGAAGACAGCTACTCTGGGACACAGCCTCCCCCAAAATGCTAGATGGTGATTTCCCTGCAGCATATCGGTGCCCCGGATTCTCATAGGGCAACATGGGTCTGGAGTTCAACTTCACAGCCCTGCTGGGTACCATGGGTGCCACCAGGAGATGCTGTAGGAGGACCTGGGGATTTCTACTTTCTACATAGCCCAGAACTACTCCCAAGTCATGGGGATGGAAGCCCCAAAGTACTTATCTGGGCTGAAGAAAAGTGAAGTTCTCCATCTGACCAGGAAGCACTTCCGAGTCAAGGACTATTTGAAGGACTACTGGGAACCCAGCAAGCAAGCCAGAGTCGGGTGGAGGTGGACAAAGCTTGCTGGGAGGTGTGGAGGAGAAAGATAATTGTGTTTGATTATTATTGTGCTTGTTTACTCAGTACTTAGCTTTAAACACCTTTGGCAGTGGTTCCAGCCTGAAATCTTCTCGGGTATGAACTTTGCTCCCCTTGATTTATGGATTTTCTGCCATTACTCTCTGCAGATCCTCTCAAGTTCTGTCAGGTTGGATGGAGACCATCAGTGGACAGTTATTCTCAGGTATCTCCAGAGATATTGGATTGGGTTCAAACCCGGGCTCTGGCTGGGCAACTCAAGGACATTCACTGAGTCGTCTCTAAGCCACACTGGTTTTGCTTTGTGCTTAGGGTCAATGTCCTGTTGAAGAATAACATTTCTGCTCATGCTGAGGTGCAGAGTGCTCTGTAGCAGGTTTTTATTAAGAATATGCCCATACTTTGTTCAGTCTTCCCTCAACCCTGTGTAGTCTCCCAATGCCTTTCTTTTTTTTTTTTTTTATTTATTTATTAATTTTATTACAATCAATACATAGCAATCAAGTTTTTACAAAAAAAAAAATTATGCTAAGAACAGATCGATCCCCACCCTTGAGAGAGAGAGCAAGCCAAACGGTGTAAAATTTAAGGCTTTTAAAAAAACCTAAATCAACAAATTCTCTGTGCTTTATAAAATCATTTCAAAATATTACTGATTAGATCCTGCCATGTTTTGAAAAAAGTCTGCACAGATCCTCTAACTGAGTATTTGATTTTTTCCAATTTTAAATAATATAACACATCAGTTTCCCACTGACTTAAAAGAGGAGAGTTTGGGTTCTTCCAGTTTATCAGAATAAGTCTGCGTGCCAACAGTGTAGTGAATGCAATCACAATTTGTTTGTCTTTCTCCACTTTAAGACCCTCTGGAAGAACCCCAAACACAGCTGTTAATGGGTTAGGAGGGATTGTGAGTCCAAGACTGTCTGAGAGGTAATTAAAAATTTTTGTCCAGAATAATGTTAATTTGGAGCAGGCCCAGAACATGTGACCTAGTGAGGCTGGGGCTTGGTTGCAACGTTGCAGGTTGGATCATGCCCTGGAAACATTTTGGAGAGTTTTAGTCGAGACAGATGTGCTCGATATATAATTTTGAGTTGTATAATTGTATGCTTTGCATATGGAGCTTGAGTGAATTCTCTGCATTGCTACTTTCCACTCCTTTTCTGATATATTAATTGAGAGGTCATTTTCCCAGTGTCCTCTTGGATCTTTGAAAGGAAGGGATTGTAAAAGGATTTTATATATTGTAGAGATGGAGTCTAACTCCTTGAAATTGAGCAATAATTTTTCCAGCGTGGATGAGGGTGCAAGATGAGGAAAATCTGGAAGGTTCTGTTTAACAAAGTTCCTGATTTGAAGATAGTGAAAGAAATTTGTAGCTGGAATGTTAAATTTGGAATGTAATTGTTCATAGGATGCAAAGGCGTTGTCTATATAAAGATCTCTAAGCAAGTTAATTCCAAATTTTTCCAGATATTAAAACTGCATATGTTTGTGAGGGTTGAAAGAGGTGGTTCTTTTGCAGGGGTGCCACAGAAAGAAGCTTCTCCGTCTTAAAATGCTTTCTACATTGGTTCCAGATTCTAAGTGAGTGGAGCACAATTGGGTTATTAGTGTATTGCCGATAACGTGTGTTTATTGGAGCACAGAGCAAGGAATACAAAGAAGTACTGCAGGATTTTACTTCTATTGCGGTCCATGCCTGTGTATGTTCTTCTATTTGTGTCCAGGTTCTTATCACTGTATATTTGCGCCCAGTAATAAAACTGGAAGTTAGGTAGAGCCATGCCACCTTCTGCCTTTTGTCTTTGTAGGGTCGCTCTTTTGATGCGTGGATGTTTAGAATTCCAAATAAATGAGGTTATTGTTGAATCTAATTGCTTAAAGAACGATTTATTAATGTATATTGGTATGTTTTGAAATAAAAAGGAGCTTAGGAAGAATATTCATCTTAACAGTGTTAATTCTTCCAGCTAGTGTGAGATGAAGGGTTGACCATCTATGCAAGTCTTGTTTAATTTTTTCCATACAGACGACGAAATTTTGTTGATAAAGAGCTTTATGTTTACTTGTGATGTTTACCCCGAGGTATTTAAACTGTTCTGCAATGATAAAAGGAAGGGTGTCTAATCTAATATTATATGCTTGCGAATTCACGGAAAGAGTACACTTTTATTCAGATTAATTCTGAGACCAGAGAGCTTTTGAAATTCTGTGAGTGCTGCTAAGACTGCAGGCACAGAATTTTCTGGGTCCATATATACAGTACCATGTCATCTGCATATAATGAGATTTTCTGTTCCAGTCCTTCTCTGCTAATCCCCTTTATCTGATCAGTATTTCGACAATGTATTGCCAGTGGTTCAATGGCAATTGCAAACAGCAGTGGTGACAAAGGGCATCCTTGTCTTGTGCCACGTTCTAGTTTAAAGTAGTCTGAGCAAATGTTATTGATGCAAACTGAAGCTTCTGGGTTAGTATACAGTAATTTAATCCATGCACAAATGTTCGGGCCAAACCCAAACTTCTCCAAAATAGTAAAAGGTATTTCCATTCAATCATGTCGAATGCTTTTTCTGCATCCAATGATAATAATATTTCTGGGGTGTTTGATTTAGTTGGTGAGTATATTACATTAAACAGGCGTCGAAGATTTGAAGATAAGTGTCGGCCCCTAATAAATCCAGTTTGGTCTTGTGATATTACTGAGGGGAGCACTTTCTCCATCCTTCTAGCTATGATTTTAGAGAGTATTTTAACGTCGTTATTCAGAAGTGAAATTGGTCTGTATGATGCACATTGTAATAAGTCCTTATTTTGTTTTGGAAAGACAGTGATTAGTGCTTGGCGAAAGGTTTGTGGAAGAGATTGGTTATCTCTGGCTTCTGTAAATGTTGCTAATAGGCCATTCAATGAAAAACAACCTCACTGCATGATGCTGCCACCCCCATGCTTCACCACTCGAAGTATTATTACGCAGGCGATGAGTGGTGGTGGTGTCTTCCAGATATGACATTTAGAACTGAGGCCAAATAGTTCAATCTCAGTTTCATCAGACCATTGTATCTTGTTTCTCATAGACTGAGATTCCTTTAAGTGCCTTTTTGCAAACTCCAAGCAGGCTTTTCCAGTATGTGCTCTCTGGTCATTCTGCCATTAAGTTTAGATTGGTGAAAGTGTTCCAGTGTTGGTTGTCCTTCTGGAAGTTTCTAAAATTTTCACACAGGTTCTCTGGAGTTCAGAGTGATCATTGGATTCTTGGTCTCTTCTCTTGCCAAGGCCACTCTCTCAGCTCTAGGAAGAATCATGGTTGCTGCAAATTTCTTGCTCTTGGGAACCATTAATGCTCCAGAAATGTGTTTGCAGCCTTCCCCCAGACCTGTGCCTTGACAAAATACTGTCTCTAAGCTCTGTAGGCAATTTATAGACCTCATGTCTTGTTTTTTGCTCTAATACACACATTGTTGCCTGTGGGACCTCCTATAGATAGAAGGGTGCCTTTCGTTAATAATGTTCAATTGGCTGAATTGGCCACAGGTGGACTCCAAATAAGGTGTAGAAATATCTCAGCTATGATCAATAGAATGGGACACACATGAGCCAGATCTCAGGTGTGTACATTGTGGACCACCCAGGCCCATACAGACACAGACAGGCAGAGATACGAGTTGCCACACAACACACATTTTATTTATGGTGTGGAACCCTTCTGTCCCGCTCTGTTCAGCAATAAGCACAGTCACAAGCACAAGAAACAGTACTTTCCTTTCTTCTTCAGTTCTTTCTTTACCACCTCTACTCCTCTCCCAGGAAGCTTCATCCACCTTCTCCCGACTCTGGCTCTCTGCATGGAGTGAGGTGGCCCCTTTTATAGGGCACCCGGAAGTGCTCCAGGTGATCCCAAATCTTCTTCCAGGAGTGGCAGAAGTGCTGTTTCCCAGGGCCCAAGAACTATTCAGGCTCTTACTGGGGGATGCCCTCTAGTGTTCCAGGGTAGCTATTGTCCCGAATATGTCCTCTCGCCAGGTCCTCCCACCACAGGGCCGTCCCGGCCGGGCAAGGGCCCCAGCCATCTGTCATGACAATGTTGGCGCATTTCAAACATTAATGCTTACTATACTCGGCAGAATGTAACTGCCAGACAGACAGACATTGGCTTATATTTAGTTATATTTGTCTTCTATATACACACACCACTTACACATATACGTAGAGGCACGTAAGTATGTAACATACTTCTCCATCTTGTCATCCCTCTTTGGCACATACAGCTTTGTGTTTAATCAGCAGGCCTTCATAAGTGTAGCACTTTCTTCTTTTACTGATTTTCTATTTGCTTCTAGAGTTGCCCCTAGTGCTGCATAGTAAACTTGGAAAACTTTGCCACTGTGTTGATCCATCAATTTTATAAAAGAAATCTCCTGCGGGTTTTGAAATGTTGAGTTACAGTTTATGGTAATAGAAGAGTGATTCAGAGACAAAGAACACTAAAATGAAGTGTTCTCCAACCTTTAAATGTCAGCTGGAGAATATCTGTCACTTTCAAAGTTTAATAAACCAATTTTCTGGAGAGTCTGAAATGCAGCTAAAAAGTGGTTAATGGTGTGCAGTCAAAGTGATGGCATTTGGCAAGTCTTGTTTTACTCATACATTGTATGAGTATAAGTTCTCTCCATTGGTGATTCTAAATTGTCCCTAGTGTGTGCTTGGTGTATGTGTGTGTGTGTGTGTGTGTGTGTGTGTGTGTGTGTGTGTGTGTGTGTGTGTGTGTGTACATGCCCTGCGGTGGGCTGGCGCCCTGCCCGGGATTTGTCTCCTGCCTTGTGCCCTGTGTTGGCTGGGATTGGCTCCAGCAGACCCCCGTGACCCTGTAGTTAGGATATAGCAGGTTGGATAATGGATGGATGGATGGATTAGCTCTCTCTTTTTCTCACATCATGTATGTATTATAGATACAACTTTATTTGTCTTCAGAGGAATATTTGGCTTCATACATCAGCTCTTTAAAAATAAATAAACAAATAAATATACACACTAACGTATGAACACACCATAGAATTACTATAAAGCTAGAAAATTAAAAAAAAAGAAAACTTCTGACTTGGCTGTCACAGTCACAGTGAGGCATTATACAGGCATATTGGTGTTGGTATAAAGTGTCCCCCATAGTGTTTCTTAACACACTTCTGCTGAATAATTTGTTGGCTGAAAGTCCTCAGTGTTAGTGTGTCAGAGAGAGGATGTGCAGCTTTGTTGATAATGGTACTCAGTTTTGTTGTAGTTCTCTCCTTTGCTACGACCTCCAAGGGGGTCCAGAGTGTGTCAAATAACTGAGCTTGCCCTTTTAATCAGCTTGATGATTCAGTGGGCCTCTCTTAAAGTGATGTATACCAGCCAAGCACACTGCAGCGTAGAAAATCACACTGGCCATCTCAGAGTTGTAGAACATGTAAAGGATGTCACTTCCTACATTAAAGGAACGCAGTCTTCTAAGGATAAAGAGCCTGCTCTGCCCTTTCTTATATAGTGACTCTGTCCAACCTGTCATTAATGTGGACCCCAAGTACTTGTAAGAGTGGACCACCTCTACCTCCACTCCTTGAATAGTGACCAGACAAAGAGGCTCTTTGCTGCAGCGAAAGTTAATAACCAGCTCATTTGTTTTCACCAAGAAACAAACTTCTCTATCTAACTCCTATACTCTGTCTCATCACCTTTATCAATACTTCACATACTGTAAGTGCAGAATCATCTGTGAATTTCTGCAAGTGACATGACCTGCTGTTATATTTGTAATCAGAATTTAACAGAGTGAAGAGAAAATGAGACAGGGCTGTTTCTTGTGGTGGTCCAGTGCTGCTTACATCTTTATCAGAACCACAGTCCTTGAGCCTCAGAAGTTGCAGTCGGCTCAACAGATAGATCATTATCCTGTACACCACAGGCTCATCCACCTGCATATCTCTACCTTTATTCCTTAACAGTTAAAAGTTTACCTTATCCTGGTAATTGTGTTATACATTCCACAAGAAAAATGAAAATTGCTTACACAATGCAAGCCTTAATTAATATTAGTGTATACTATATATATATGTATATATGTGTGTATGTATATATATATGTGTATGTATGTATGTATATATATATATATATATATATATATATATATATATATATATATATATATAGTAGTGGGCCATTTATATGGATACACCTTAATAAAATGGGAATGGTTGGTGATATTAACTTCCTGTTTGTGGCACATTAGTATATGTGAGGGGGGAAACTTTTCAAGATGGGTGGTGACCATGGTGGTCATTTTGAAGTCGGCCATTTTGGATCCAACTTTTGTTTTTTCAATAGGAATTATTGGGAATTTAACAAGAAAAACAATGGTGTGCTTGGTTTTAACGTAACTTTATTCTTTCATGAGTTATTTACAAGTTTCTGACCACTTATAAAATGTGTTCAATGTGCTGCCCATTGTGTTGGATTGTCAATGCAACCCTCTTCTCCCACTCTTCACACACTGATAGCAACACTGCAGGAGAAATGCTAGCACAGGCTTCCAGTATCCGCAGTTTCAGGTGCTGCACATCTCGTATCTTCACAGCATAGACAATTGCCTTCAGATGACCCCAAAGATAAAAGTCTAAGAGGGTCAGATCGGGAGACCTTGAGGGCCATTCAACTGGCCCACGACGAGCAATCCACTTTCCAGGAAACTGTTCATCTAGGAATGCTCGGACCTGACACCCATAATGTGGTGGTGCACCATCTTGCTGGAAAAATTCAGGGAACATGCCAGCTTCAGTGCATAAAGAGGGAAACACATCATGATGTAGCAATTTCGCATATCCAGTGGCCTTGAGGTTTCCATTGATGAAGAATGGCCCCACTATCTTTGTACCCTATATACCACACCATACCATCAATTTTTTTGTTCTAACAGTCTTGGAGGGATCTATCCAATGTGGGTTAGTGTCAGACCAATAGCGGTGGTTTTGTTTATTAACTTCACCATTCACATAAAAGTTTGCCTCATCACTGAACAAAATCTTCTGCGTAAACTGAGGGTCCTGTTCCAATTTTTGTTTTGCCCATTCTGTAAATTCAGTGCGCCGATCTGGGTCATCCTCGTTGAGATGCTGCAGTAACTGGAGTTTGTAAGGGTGCCATTTGTGAGTAGCTAATATCCGCCGAAGGGATGTTCGACTAATGCCACTCTCCAGTGACATGCGGCGAAGTGCTACGCTGTGGGCTCTTGCTGAATGAAGCTAGGACAGCCACTGATGTTTCTTCATTAGTGACAGTTTTCATGCGTCTACATTTTGGCAAATCCAACAATGAACCAGTTTCACGAAACTTAGCAAGCAGTTTGCTAACTGTAGCATGGGAGATGGGTGGTCTCGTAGGGTGTCTTGCATTGAAATCTGCTGCAATGACCCGGTTACTGCATTCACCAGACATCAACACAATTTCTATCCGCTCCTCACGTGTTAACCTCTGCAACATGTCAATGGCTGTAAACAAAGAGAAACTTGTAAATAACTCATGAAAGAATAAAGTTACGTTAAAACCAAGCACACCATTGTTTTTCTTGTGAAATTCCCAATAAGTTTGATGTGTCACATGACCCTCTTCCTATTGAAAAACAAAAGTTGGATCCAAAATGGCCGACTTCCAAATGGCCACCATGGTCACCACCCATCTTGAAAAGTTTCCCCCCTCACATATACTAATGTGCCACAAACAGGAAGTTAATATCACCAACCATTCCCATTTTATTAAGGTGTATCCATATAAATGACCCACCCTGTATGTATATATATATATATATCCTCCTTGAACCGTCACCTTATCGTGGTGGAGGGGTTTGTGTGTCCCAATGATCCTAGGAGCTATGTTGTCCGGGGCTTTATGCCTGGTAGAACCACCAAGGCAAACTGGTCCTAGGTGAGGGATGAGACAAAGAGCGGTTCAATAAACCTCCAATGAAGAATAAAACTTGGACGACGTTTTCCCTTGCCGGACGCTGGGTCACGGGCCCCCTCTGGAGCCAGGCCTGGAGGTGGGGCTCGATGGCGGCGCCTGGTGGCCAGGCCTGCACCCATGGGGCTCGGCGGGCACAGCCAGAAGAGGTAACGTGGGTCCTCCTCCCCATGGGCTCACCACCTATGGGAGGGGCCAAGGAGGTTGGGTGCAGTGTGAGTTGGGTGGTGGCGAGGCGGGACCTTGGCGGTCTGATCCTCGGCTACAGAAACTGGCTCTTGGGGCGTGGAATGTCACCTCTCTGAAGGGAAGGAGCCTGAGCTAGTGCGAGGTCGAGAGGTTCGGCCAGATATAGTCGGACTCACCTCGACGCACAGCTTGGACTCTGGAACCAATCTCCTTGAGAGGGGCTGGACTCTCTACCACTCTGGAGTTGCCCCGGTGAGAGCGCCGAGCAGGTGTGGGCATACTTATTGCCCCGACTTGGAGCCTGTGCATTGGGGTTTACCCGGTGGGCGAGAGGGTGGCCTCCCTCCGCCGGGTGGGGAAGGGTCCTGACTGTTGTTTGTGCGTATCGCCGAACAGCAGTTTGGAGTATCCACCCTTTTGGAGTCTCTGGAGGGTTGCTAGAGGGCATACCTTCTGGGGATTCCCTCGTTTTGCTGGGAGACTTCAATGCTCCGTGGGCAATGACAGTGAGACCTGGAAGGGCGTGATTGGGAGGAATGGCCCCGATCTGAACCCGGCGGTGTTTTGTTATTGGACTTCTGTGCTCGTCACGGATTGTCCATAACGAACACCATGTTCAAGCATAAGGGTGTTCATATGTGCACTTGGCACCAGGACACCCTAGGCCTCAGGTCGATGATCGACTTTGTGGTCGTGTCGCCAGACTTGCGGCCATATGTCTTGGACACTCGGGTGAAGAGAGGGGCGAGCTGTCAACTGATCACCACCTGGTGGTGAGTTGGCTTCGATGGTGGGGAAGATGCGGTCAGACCTGGTAGGCCCAAGCGTGTTGTGAGGGTCTGCTGGGAACGGCTGGCAGAGTCCCCTGTCAGAAGTAGCTTCAACTCCCACCTCCGGCAGAACTTCAACCCGCCCCGAGGGAGGTGGGGACATTGAGTCGAATGGGCCATGTTCCGTGCCTCTATTGTTGAGGCGGCTGACGGAGCTGTGGCCGCAAGGTGGTGGTGCCTGTCGTGGCGGCAATCCCGAACCCGTTGGTGGACACGCGGTGAGGGATGCCGTCAAGCTGAAGAAGGAGTCCTATAGGACTTTTTGTCCTGTGGGTCTCTGGAGGCAGCTGATAGGTACCGGCAGGCCAAGCGGAGCGGCGGTTGTTGCTGAGGCATGGGATGGGAGTTTGGAGAGGCCATGGAGAACGACTTTGGACGGCTTCGAGGAGATTCTGGTCCACCGTCCGGCGTCTCAGGAGGGAAGCAGTGCAGTGTCAACACCGTATATGGTGGGGATGGTGCGCTGCTGACCTCGACTTGGGACGTTGTGGGTCGGTGGGAGGAGTACTTCGAAGACCTCCTCAATCCCACTAACATGCCTTCCAATGAGGAAGCAGAGCCTGGGGACTCTGAGGTGGGCTCTCCCATCTCTGGGACTGAAGTCACCGAGGTGGTCAAAAACTCCTTGGTGGCAGGGCCCGGGGTGGATGAGATCGCCGGAGTTCCTTAAGGCTCTGGATGTTGTAGGACTGTCTTGGTTGACACGTCTCTGCAACATCGCATGGACATCGGGACAGTGCCTCTGGATTGGCAGACCGGGGTGGTGGTCCCCTCTTTAAAAGGGGAGGGTGTGTTCCAACTATAGAGGGATCACACTCCTCAGCCTCCCTGGAAAAGTCTATTGGGGTTCTGGAGAGGAGGGTCCGTCGGATAGTGAACCTCGGATTCAGGAGGAACAGTGTGGTTTTAGTCCTGGTCGCGGAACAGTGGACCAGCTCTTCACCCTTAGCAGAGTCCTGGAGGGTGCATGGGAGTTTGCCCGACCGGTCTACATGTGTTTTGTGGACTTGGAAAAGGCATTCGACCGTGTCCCTCGGGAATCCTGTGGGGGTGCTCGGGAGTATGGGGTACGGACCCCTGATAAGAGCTGTTGGTCTCTGTACAACGGTGTCAGAGCTTGGTCCGCATTGCGGCAGTAAGTCGAGCCCGTTTCCAGTGAGAGTTGGACTCCGCCAGGGCTGCCCTTTGTCACCGATTCTGTTCATAACTTTAATGGACAGAATTTCTAGGCGCAACCAGGGTGTTGAAGGGGTCGGTTTGGTGGACTCAGGATTGGGTCACTGCATTTTGCAGATGATGTTGTCCTGTTTGCTTCATCAGGCCGTGATCTTCAGCTCTCTCTGGATCGGTTCGCAGCTGAGTGTGAAGCGGCTGGGATGAGAATCAGCACCTCCAATCCGAGCATGGTCCTCAGCGGAAAAGGGTGGAGTGCCCTCTCAGGGTTGGGGAGAGATCCTGCCCCAAGTGGAGGAGTTCAAGTATCTCGGGGTCTTGTTCACGAGTGAGGGAAGAATGGGCGTGAGATCGACAGGCGGATCGGTGCGGCATCCGCAGTGATGCAGGGCTCTGCATCGGTCTGTCGTGGTGAAAAGGAGCTGAGCCGTAAGGCAAAGCTCTCAATTTACCAGTCGATCTACGCTCCTACCCTCACCTATGGTCATGAGCTATGGGTAGTGACCGAAAGAACGAGATCGTGAATACAAGCGGCTGAAATGAGTTTCCTCCGCAGGGTGTCTGGGCTTTCCCTTAAAGATAGGGTGAGAAGCTCAGTCATCCGGGAGGGGCTCAGAGTAGAGCCGCTGCTCCTCCGCATCGAGAGGAGTCAGATGAGGTGGCTCGGGCATCTGATCAGGATGCCTCCTGGGCCTCCCTGGTGAGGTGTTCGGGCACGTCCAACGGGAGGAGGCCCGGGGAAGACCCAGGACACGCTGGAGGGACTATGTCTCCCGGCTGGCCTGGGAACGCCTTTGGGATTCTCCGGAAGAGCTGGAAGAAGTGGCCGGGAGAGGGAAGTCTGGGCCTCTCTGCTTAAGCTGCTGCCCCCGCGACCCGACCTCGGATAAGCGGAAGAGGATGGATGGATGGATGGATGGATATATATATATATATATATATATATATATATATATATATATATATATATATATATATATATATATATATATATATATATATATATATATAGTCACAAACTCCAAGAGCCATAGCAAGGTTTAGGGCCACCCGTATATTATTTCCTGGCTGCAAAATTTGCCAAATGATAGCAATGATTGATGTGCATGATTTAGAGTCCAAAATAGAACTGAGGGGATAGGGGAAAAGTGGCGTCTTTTAAAGGCCAACATAGGCAATGACATCAAGGGGGTCGGAACTGGAAGGGTCTTCCTCCATAGGGTCGGGCCCGGAAATGACATCAGAGGGGCCGGACCCAGAAGGGTCTTCATCCATAGGCTGGTACCCAGAAGTGACATCAAAGGGGTTGGAAGCAGGCTTGACTTAATCAGGACCAGAGGTCTACACCCAACTCTACACCCCCTAAATGTCTCGCTAGGAGGCCCCTTTATGCATGTCAAACCAGCTCTGAGCCATAATGTGTGTAATGAATCTATGTTTAGACACCTTTACTATCATTTTGTTTAATTTCTAGAATATTTCCCCCCATATTCCTCATTTTTTCATTAGTCCAGCGACACCATTTAGGATTTCTGTCACAGACCATTTTGTGGCTTTCTTTGATGTCTTTGGCCATGTTATCCATGCTTGTTAAGTCCATTGCTGACATTGTGACACAGAGGTCACATGACGTATCCTGTCATCTCTCTTGTTTAAGACGGCAGAACAGATGCCTTAGTAATCAAAATGTGGATCAAATCTTCTCAAACAAAGTCAATGTTATGGAGAAGCCATGGGGTCATTCCTGGTGTGGAGGTATTCTCTGTTTTTTTCTTTTGTTGTATTCTGTTATTGATTTTGTTATTATGAATATTGTTTTGCTTCTTTATTCAAGATTATTATGTTTTGTTAAGGTTAATTGTATGTTCAATAGTTCTTTAGGTGAAGGGCCTTGTGTACTTTATAGTGAGCATGGGGGGTTAGGGCCACTGATGCTGTTGGCTGCCTATTTAAGAGCCCAGCAGAAAGCTATGACTTTAGGTTCCTTCTTGTATGTTTCAGCTCACATTTAAATTGAAATATTCCTATTAGTAATTAGTTCTAATTTTCAGGTTTCAACTTTGGCTTGCTTAAAGATATAAGATTTTTTTTATTTTAGACTGGTTTTGTTAATTTAAGGTTTGTCCTTTATTACAGACTAGCAAAATACCCGCGCTTCGCAGCAGAGAAGTAGTGTGCTAAAGAAGTAATGAAAAAGAAAAGGAAACATTTTAATAATGACGTAACATGACTGACAATGTAATGGTTTTATCATTGTCATGAGTGTTGCTGGCATATATATATATTGTCACGCACGTGCGAGTCGGAGACCGCGGAAGGATCTTAACACACCTGAGAAAACATTCGCCGGTAGACATTGGAAACTTCAATATGGCAGCCGACAATGGCATCATACCACTGAAATAAGTACGTACATCGGTTTTGGTTAGCACAGGGAAGCCACCTATCAAATTTCATGAAGATGGGGCCATAAATAAGAAAGTTCAACATGGCGTACGTTGTTGACCATTATGACCATTACACGTAGAATTTCGAAATGAAACCTGCTTAACTTTTGTACGTAAGCTGTAAGGAATGAGCCTGCCAACTTTCAGCCTTCTACCTACACGGGAAGTTGGAGAATTAGTGACGTTGGAAAGTTCAATATGGCAGCCGACAGTGGCGTCATACCATCGAAATAAGTATGTACATCGATTTCGGTTAGCGCAGAGAAACGACCTACCAAATTTCGTGAAGATGGGACCATAAATAAGAAAGTTCAACATGGCGGATGTTGTCAACCGTTATCGACCGTTATGACCGTTACGTGTAGAATTTCGAAATGAAACCTACTTAACTTTTGTAAGTAAGCTGTAAGGAATAAGCCTGCCAAATTTCAGCTTTCTACTTACATGGGAAGTTGGAGAATTAGTGAGCGAGTGAGTGAGTGAGGGCTTTGCCTTTTATTAGTATAGATATATACTAATAAAAGGCAAAGCCCTCACTCACTCACTCACTGACTGACTCACTCACTCACTCACTCCTCACTCATCACTAATTCTCCAACTCCAACATATCTGGAACCTATTTTGCTCCATATACTGTAATGGACGTTAGCCTGATGGCCGTGGGGGGCGGAGCTACGTGTGACATCATCACACCTCCCACGTAATCACGTGAACTGACTGTGACCATAGTACGTAGAAAAGAAGGAAGAGCCCCCAAAGAGCGCTGAAGAAAAACGGCGAATACTTTATTCGCGAGATACAAGTTTAATGAGAAGACAAGAGGTATAAATGAGACTTTGGATCACTTTGTAACGTAGTTAAAATTGCTGTAGCGAGAAACGTTTAAGTGCCGGGTCTTAGCTAACATTAAATAACGCCGTGGACATCACAAGATCGCACGAGATAGCACAGGCAAAGTTCAGAAGCTTCGATGCATGTACTCCGAGCGGCTCACGTGAGCTGACTATGAAAGCAGAGAAAGCAAGACCTCTAAAGAGCGCGGAGAGCTTTGCTCATGTGAATGTGTCTGCAAAAAGTGGTGTTTCCTGCACTGCAAAAATACTACAAAAGTCGGGCAGCCAGCGCGCGTGTGTGTCACTGTGCCGGCCTTTGAGATGCTGACTGCGCTTCTGCCTTAAGTGAAAGTAAACGTGTCTGCAAAAAGTGGCGTTTCCTGCACTGCAAAAATACTATAAAAGTCGGGCAGCCGGCGCGATATATTGAATATACTGAAATAGTTTTACTGTCAAATAATGCAAACAGTACGCGGCACGTGTTTTGCCGTAATTCTGGCCTCATCAGGCATACACACTCACTGCACCCCCTCTCATGTTGCGCCACGACGTGTGGTTCGTTTATTTGACAGTATGTAGATTGAAGTGTGTATATATATATACTAGCAAAATACCCGCGCTTCGCAGCGGAGAAGTAGTGTGTTAAAGAAGCAATGAAAAAGAAAAGGAAACATTTGAAAATAACGTAACATGATTGTCAATGTAATTGTTTTGTCACTGTTGTGAGTGATGAGTGTTGCTGTCATATATATATATATACTGTATATACAGTATAAATATATATACTGTATATATTTACACACACACACAGATAAACATATATATATACATATCTATACATATACACATATATATACACACACACATACATACATACACACACATATATACACACAAATACATATATATATATATACATACACACACATATATATACATATACATACATATCTACATATATACACACACAGCTATTTCGTATCAGTGCAATACGCTGCTTGTTAAAACGGATAACTCCCGCTCTTACGCAAGTCTGCGTGGAAATTATGAACTATCAGTATTTGTTCAAGTTCTATTTAAATTTTAAATAGAAGGAATTTTTATTTAGTCGACAGAAATATCTTTGGTAGGAATGGTAAAAACAGACAGGAATATTATTCCTGAATAAATCAACTCAAACCTTAAACAACTTATAATATTTTGCTCTCCATAAAAATATATCCTGTCTAAATTATACAAGTTAGAAATAAAGTAAACATTAAAAGAACAAACATTCAAATTTCTTTACTCTTATGTAATTTTATATTTTATAAAAAATAAACTTAGATTTTAAATATCCCAAAAGATTTTGCTCTCCATAAAAATATATCCTGTCAAAATTATACAAATTCAAATATGAACATGCTGCATAACAAAACCTGGAAATATAAATAAAATGTGTTCCTTTCAGCAATAACAAATCAAATCATTCAGTTGTCTTTTGCTCATATGTTTTAGAGCTGGACGCCTGGCATCTTTTTTTGGCAGCAGGTTCGTTTATGTTTGGTGTGAGGTTCTGTGTTGTGGAGATTCTCAGGATGGATTGCAGGTGCTCATCAGTGAGGCGACTCCTGTGTGCTGTTTTGTTAGTCTTTATCACTGAGAAGAGCTTCTCACACAGATATGTGCTACCAAACATGCACAAGGTTCGAGCTGCATGTAGACGGACTTTTTTTGTTCTTCAAAGTCACCAAAGCGCCGTGCAAACTCAGTGCGCTCAGTTTATCAGCAAAGTGCGTATTTGGGAACACCGTAGTGACGACTTGGTTCAACATTACTTGGCAACAGGGAAAGTGGGGCAAGTTGCACTGGTGCATTTGTGTCTCCCATAAAAGCAGCTTCATTTGAAATCACTTTGTGATTGTGCACGGGTAAAACGTCCGCTGAAGTGTCAGATTCTTATTTAATTCTTCTGCTTTCTGTATCTTCTGCATTGCATTCAGGTCTTTCAGGTTACCCTGATGTTTTGTCTCATAGTGCCGTCTTAGATTAAATTCTGTAATTACAGCCACATTAGCTCCACAAATGAGACACACGGGTTCAGTAAACATATACTCAGCCTCCCATCGGTTTTAAAGGCTCTATTTTCAGAATCAACTTTTCTCTTCAGCATCGTGTGAGCTAGCTTCGCAATAACTTGCAGCATCATAAGCTACACTTGATTAACGCGGTTAGTGTTCGGCAAGGCAGCTGAAGCGCTGCATTATGGGATCTGTAGTTTATTGTGTTACCAGCGCTTCATATACCTGGGCCATTAATAACAATAATACAGTATATAAAATGATCTCGCCCTTGAGTTTGACACATATGGACTAAATAGAACTTGAAAAGATATATTTTTTCAAATGTGATCGGCAATTCAGATAAAGTTGGCAAGACTACAGCCTGCATGCCTCAATAAGTCATCCTCCCTCGCTCTTACTTTTTACCGTTCATCTAATGAATACACTGAGTATGGCTTTACCAAAACAATCATTGATGGCGAATAAAGTATCCATTATTCGAGTATGTAGATCGGGATATATATATATACATATATATATATACCGCGTATCGCAGCGGAGAAGTAGTGTGTTAAAAAAGCTAGAAAAAGAAAAGGGAACATTTTAAAAATAACGTAACATGACTGTCAATATACAGTATTTGTTTTGTGAGTGTTACTGAGTGTTGCTGTCATCAAGGATTTGATTATCATTATTTCTTTCAATCAGGTTCGTATTTGTAGGATGTGTTGTGTTCAAGTTACATTCCGTGTTTGTCAATCGTTGTAAAGATGACAGGTTTCATTCATCGATTCGTTTCTTACTGCATCAATAAACAGCTCGTCTTCTTCTTTATCTGAGACCTGACACACTGCATGCACGGTTTTTTACACTGTCTTCCTTTAGCGGGACATTGACTTTTCCACCGTGTGCTTTGTTTCCGCAGTAGCTGGATTTATGAATATGCTTGTATGTATCAGACGCTTCATATTTTTTGCTGCCTTTTCAATTGTGTAATTCGGTTTTTGTTCAGCGCTCTTTGGAACTGTTGCTTTTTGGCTGTGCACTGCGTCAGTTCACGTGAGCCGCTCGGTGTACATGCATCTAAGTTTCCCAGCTGTGCTGGTGCCATCTCGTGCTATGTCCATGGCTGTATTTAATGTTACCTTAGTCCTGGCACTTAAAACTTTCTCTCGCAGTTTCGCTGAGTTTGTGCCAAACACCACCCTGACCATCTCATCTTCCTCTCCATAAGCACAGTCCTTCATCCGTGAATATTTAGTGGGAGTTTGCTATTGGATTGCCTCTGACGGACAGCCTTATATGGGCAGGCACTAAATTACAAACGCCAGCGGCAGCCTGTCTATGAACTTAATTTAAAGTGTAGGTTTACATCGTGCTTTGTTTCCGAATTAGCAGAACTCATGAGTATGGTTGTATATGTCACTCGCTCGCTTCTTATTGTTTTGCTGCCTTCTCAATTATATAATGCATGTTTTGTTGAGTGCTTTTTTGAGGTCTTCCTGGTTTTCTATGTACTGCGTGATTACGTGGGAGGCGTGATGATGTCACACGAAACTCCGCCCCCACGGCGTTGAAGCTCATCTCCATTACAGTAAATGGAGAAAAACAGCTTCCAGTTATGACCATTACGCGTAGAATTTCGAAATGAAACCTGCCCAACTTTTGCCCAACAGTGAGTGAGTGAGTGAGTGAGTGAGTGAGGGCTTTGCCTTTTATTAGTATATATATATATATATATATATATATATATATATATATATATATATATATATATATATAAAAGTTAACTCCTGTAGCCACAATAAATGCCTTTATTGAATAGACAAACCCAGGGATGAACAAGTTCCTTTCTACTGCAGCTACAGCCGCGACACACATAAAAAACATCAATAATAACTATTAAACTTGCAATATTATTTAGGAAAATCGCAACATTTTACTCACCAAAAATTCGGATTATTTGTAAACAAAATCCATCGTCCTCTTTTTCCTCAAAAACAGTTCAATTACTCTGTTGTACGGATTATCCGTGCGCTTCAGTTTCATCAAAACCTCATGTTCTATAGCTATTGAAGCTAAGGCTGAAAGGCGAACCCGCCCTATGGTATTTCTGGCATAAGTTTCAATTCGCTTTAGGGCTGAAAATGTCCACTCAACAGAAGCAGCGTACACAGTAATGCTCACCGCCAAATATACCAATGTGAACAGCTGCCCCACGCTCTCATTCAGATTTTTCTGATGAAGGAAGTCAAGGAGATCAGTGGGAGATTTTCCTGCAAAATCATCCATGGCATACATTACAGTCAGTTCTGTTTTTAGCCGAGACAGAGAAAAAAGCGCTCCGTGGCTCTTGTGTTAAAGTGGAGAAGGCTGCATGTGTGAAATTTTTCTTGTATTCCCAAAACTTCTGGGGCTCGAGGAGCGTGACAAACATCAGGTTTTCGTGGTCTTGAAATCTGGTCTGTGTCTGGCAAATAATATTGTCCAGAATCCTGCCATGGAGTTGGCCATAGTGCATGCGACGATCTTTCGCTCGGAGCGTTTGCGGTGCATTCAGTGGCCTCGGAGAGTTCCTCATATCGGCTTCTATCCAATCAATGGGTCTGAATATGGTGACGTTGCCATACGCCTGCTAGAGGGCCCTACTGACACCAACTCAAAATCTGATTGGTTGAAGCAACAGGTTAATCGACATTTATTCTGTGTTAGAGTGCCTCCACAACAGATTGTGAAAGCCTCTCTGCCTGGCAACAAATGATGGCTAAAATGTGATTGGTTAAATGCTTTAATATGAAACTCTGCCTCCCACGGCTATCAAACTGCAGTCTATTACAGTATATGGACAAAAATACGTTCCAGTTATTATTACGCGTAGAATTTCAAAATGAAACCTGCCCAACTTTTGTAAGTAAGCTGTAAGGAATGAGCCTGCCAAATTTCAGCCTTCTACCTACACGGGAAGTTGGAGAATTAGTGATGAGTGAGTGAGTGAGTGAGTGAGTGAGTGAGTGAGTGAGTGAGTGAGTGAGTGAGTGAGGGCTTTGCCTTTTATTAGTTTAGATACCTTTTTGATTTATTTTGTGGTTGCTTTTTGTTTTGTAGTTGTTTTTGGAGTTTGCTAATGAAACTCAAAGAATAAGTTCTGTGTCTTCTCCTCCAGTTTTTTGTTTTCAGTTTCCCTCATCATTCCTGAGATTTTGTAATTTTAAAAGCTTTTTGTTGGGTCTGTGCATGTTGAAGGCCTGCTTCTTTAGTTTGGGTGTGAGCCTGATTTTGGTAGCTGAGTGATTTCAGCCTGATGTAATGGGGAGCACAGCAGATGGTAGCAGATGAACAACAATACTTTGCAGAGCTATTAGGGGAAAAAAATAATTTTGCAATGTTTTCATGTTTAGAACAGAATTATGTTATATATATATGATTTTAAATATCTTCCTGGTTCTGACTTTTGCTAGTTAACAACTACGGTGCAGTCTCGTCCCACTGGTTACTTCATCTCTTAATTTATATTTTAAACATGCTCAAAGTAAGTTAATTAATAGCAAAAGCTACCACGATGTTAATAGCAAAACGTTTCTCATCCCTTTCCCTGACTTCCCTTGTGTTCCCCTTACATCGTGATGAGGAGGAGTGAACTGTGACAATCTATATATATTGTAAGAACAGCTGAAGTACACAGTTGGGTGGCATGGTTGTTGACTCCTTCTCCCTTTTAATGCGTAGAACTGAAGAAGAATTACTAGTAGGACAGGATGTCAGTTCCTTCACAGACTTGAACATTTCACCTCTTCTGCTTAGCCAGATGTATATAAGAAGACAACAAATTGGAATTGCTTGCATTATTAAGCTCAAAACTGTAGCAGATGGAGCTTGAGCCACAAAAGTTCTTTCTGTATAAGAGAATGTATCAGTTTGAACCATGACAGTCCCAATTAATTTAGTTTTTTCATTACAATTACATTTCAGACAATAAGCAAGGTGTTCCCCAACCCTTCATCTTGTCCTTTTGTGCTATTACTGTGGCATAGTCAGCAAGATTGTTAAAGAAGATGATGGACCAGACAGACCTTGTAACTCTGAGACGAGAGATGGGGGAACCATAGCTAAAAGTACAAGAGGGCACACAATAAAATAACTACATGGAGGCAGAGGCCTGGCACACTGCACAGGAATTGTTACGTACTGACTTAGCCCATGGACTGTCACAGGTATTTATAGCATCGAGACAGCCAAATAACATCAAAACCTATCTGTTCATCCTGAATGCACAGCAGTGCAACATCACTGGTCAAAGTAATGATGGGTGCACATATTGGCCCAATTTCTATCTGGATAAGCCCTGTTTAGTCTTGGTAGAGTAATATATACTTTCCCCTTTTGTATTATTAATATGTATCCTTTGTCAGAATGCCTTAAATCTCACAGACTTACCACTGTTTATAAGGTATTGTACCATATAACTTCTACCCACCTTCTCTTCTATATTTATAACCTCAGCCAATCAGACAAGCAGGAGTTAACTTACAATTTAAATAATGTATTATTGATAATATTCATATAGTGAAAAGTCAAGCAAAATGCCACCTTTTATTGGCTAACTAAAAAGATTACAATATGCAAGCTTTCGAGGCAACTCGAGACAAGATGGGACCTGAGTTGCCTCGAAAGCTTGCATATTGTAATCTTTTTAGTTAGCCAATAAAAGGTGTCATTTTGCTTAACTTTTCACTACATTCACAATGGCTAACACAGTACAACACCCTAGCACTACATGATAACATTCATAAATACTAACAATATGCAAAGTGCATTTGAATATTGGCAACCATACAACCTGATAAAATGCTGTAGTTTCAGGCGGCACAGACTTGTTAGTTACTTAAAATGTCTCTAGTAAAGGTACCGTTTTTGGTCAGCTTACTTCAGAACAGGCCGCATGCCTGTCTCAATATGGCTGCCAAGCTGTGCTCTTCATTGTGTTGTCCTTTTCAGTTCATGGTGTGTGAGATGCTCCATCATTTGGTAAGAGAGAGAGAGGTAAAGATGGCAAATTTATAGATTTTCTGTCCACACCCTACAGCCAATAGGGCTTCGTGGTGCTTCAAGGTTTCTGATACAAGCCAATTCCAAACAGCCATACTTCTTGTCCAATGGGACATAGAAAACCTTCACACCTGCCCTCCGAACCATGTGTTAAAGTGAAGCTTGCCAGCTAGGTTGTCTGGCTTTCCTTTGGGGGGTGACTGAGAGACTCCTGCAGAGAAACATTTGCCAAACTTGTTTGAGGCATTTCCCCCAACCCTGTCATAAAATTTACTATCCTGACTTAGTCCTAGGGGGGTAAACATGACTGCGTCTCACTAATGTAACACTAATATTGTATTGCTTTGGTTTAATCAAATACTCAAGCAATGTTGAGAAAAGTGGACAGGAAGATGGGAGGAACTCCATCCAGCTATTATCTATTGTTATCTTTGTGGACTGGGAAGTGCCTCAGGTCTCCTAGGGATTCTACCTCTTTGAACTTTTATATGGGCAACAACCCAAGGCCTATTGGATACAATAAAGGAATGTCAGAAATCAGAATAAATTGTCAAGTAGTGTAGTGGAGAGTAGGACTTTAGGTTCGGTCCATCATATCTCTGCTTAATGTTATTTTGAACAATCTAGGTGAATAGGATAAACGAGCTTTGTTGGGCTGAATCGCCTGTTTTTGTCACAATTGTTCTAATGTTCTAAGGTGTAATACGCAATACAATGACTTATATCCAGGGTGGATTCCAGCCTTTCTCCCGCATAGTATCTAGCTTCTCATCACACTGCAATGGAAACAGAGGACTTCAAAAATGAATGGATGTAAGGATAATCAATAGAAAATACATGATTACTCTGTCTATGTCCACTCATTTATCATGAAACAGCACAACTGCAACTCAATAATTATACTGTATGTATATGTATTATATGTAGTAGCACATATTCAATAGTAAGAACAGCTCAATCTTTTTCCATCTGCACACTGGGTGAAGTATGGTCAAAGTGGCAAGTGTAACTCATGTTTCAGTCACAGTAAATTATCATGTTTTGATAGATACTGCATAATGATCTTTACCCGGAAGAAGTGGACAATTTTAATGGATTGATGACTGTACAGACAACTGCAGAAATCGAACATCATATAATCCATTTTAATAATTAGTTTTCCCATGGAATAGTGCAGAGTATAATTCTTAGATTCACAGTAAGAATGATTTGCTATAAATGTGAAATAATCTTTGCTCATCTGTTGCTGTATGGTTTAATCTTTCTCATAGTATATCCAAATCCAATTATGCAAATGGGTTGCATGTTAGAATTTAGTAACAGCCACTTTTTAAATTCACATTGAATGAGCTTTCTCTTGACAACATTGTCTTCTCCTTCAAACTAATTGCACTTAATTGTATACCTTACACTACAACACAATGGAGCCTTGCTTACATGCTAGTTAGCAGTGAATACCAATGAATCCTCTCTGGCTCTTCAGAGAGCTCTATAGTGATGTAGTGTATCTGCAAATGTCTCTGGTTTGCTTTTTAATGCTTTGGCCTTCAAGATAAATCCTCATTATGTACAGGCCCATAGTGAATGGCCTCTTTCATTAATTCTTGTCTGGTAGAAAAGTGAGCGGCAGTATTTGTTATAATGACAAAGGCTGAATGGACATTATTTTATATAGTGCCTTTCATTCTGAGCACTATCTTTATCTCTGAGAAATCTGCAGGCTGATAAATGGAATTCAATTTCAATGGGGATTGAGGAATACAGGAATAATTTAAGAATAAAATGCTTAGGAGTCATTTTTTCATCAAATGCCACAATAGTTCACTGCATTCAAAACCTTATTCGTGTATATATCACAGAAATATTCACTATTCATTATATGCTGAATAAATACTTTGAAGCAAATTCTTCCATTTGCATTCCTCCATTATTATATTTGCTACTGTACGAAAAAAAAACCTGAATTCACTATAAGCTGCTGGACATTGCCAGGACCCATTAAATGTTTCTGTAAGCATATAGGCTCTTACAATGAAAATGCTTAGAAAATGCTTTTTAAAAGATTGGACAATCATAGGAAAATGACACACTAGAAAAATCACTTTTGTGCTCAAGTTAATAGAACAGAGTTAAGGATAAGACAGTAACAATGAGACAGGACTTTTCATCCAGTAATGGCCTCATGCAACATAATTAAAACTCTATCTATCTTTGGAGGCCACTTTACCCCTTAAAGAGAGAAGGGACATCTTGTTTGCATTTGGTGTAAATTTGTCAAAAAGCAGTAGTGAATGGTTTATGCAAACAACCATTTTTGGAAACGGCCTAGAAGTATAGCCAGTTATCTTTGAACAGCAGCATCACACACAAGACAGGATCCAACTCTGAATGGGCCACCAGTCTGACTCATAGTCGTTCACAAGGATCATATTTAGAGTTGCATTCAGCATGAAGGATTGGAGTGAGGGTCTGGAGGGAACTGCATGTGGTCAGAAAGTAATGTAAATGCCATCCTTCATTATCACTCGCAAAGGAGGAACATGAAAAACTGATTTCTGACTCAGGGAAGAACTCAATTAAGTCTACATCCACACTACTACAGTCTTGTTTAAAAATTATGTTTTTTTAAATAAAAAAATGATCTTCTTGCACATTAGTGTTTTCACAATGTTTATGATAGTATCTCTATCATTAGAAATATCTCCACATTAAAACAACCGAGAATGCATATGATGTAGAAATTTGCCTACATGTGACACGTGCACATTCTTGAAGGGACAGTAACATTGTATTTGTCACAAAACTGTAGTGACAATTAAATTATTTCAATTTTGCACATGTATGCAGCATTCAAAACGTTCAAAATTAATTTAGATGCATACAGTTAAGCAACACAACAAGTACAAAGGAAAGCAACTCTTCTACGCTTGTTATGTAGGAATATGGCTTTCTTTCATGAAGGGTGGCCAATCAGGGAATAAGACACATTGTATTGAGAAGAATCCAATCAGGGAAGGGCCACGCAATAAGAATGAATAAATCAGAGCACTATTAGAGCCTGTCTTGTTAAAAGTCTGCCACTTCACCCATCCACATTGCAGCACGAAGACGGCATTTTCAGAAGTACACAGCACTGGAGAACATTTTCAGAAGTTAAAAACAGCAGGGGTAGAGTAGATGAACAGCAATAAGAGATACTAATATCTGCAATTTTGTACACAAAACATTCTAGTGTGGATGTAGACGACATCTATTAATAAGAAAATCCATTCATTAGACATTGATGTGAGCAATAAATCTTGACAAGCTGACCGTTTCATCTTGTCATTGGAATCCCTATTTAATGTGGAAAGGCTTACTTTTCTGAAAATAGGAGAGGGTTTCATTCTGGGTAGCCAGCCCATGTGCTCTATGAAATTTCTTCATCAGAATGATGACTTCCTTTGTTGGTCTTCTTTTATGAGAAAGCTACCAGAAGGGACAGACACTAGAAGTTTCATCAATGGTTGATGGCCAGTTGGGATTTCCCTTGTCTGTCTTACCCCTTTGTAACTATGAAATCAGTTGCTGTTAGGCACCCAATATGTATGATAAAGCTTATTTGCCAAACCCATTACCCATGATGTAAAGACAGTTAATCCAGTTCCTAATCATAAGCCGGCAAATCCTGTCGTGGCATCATTAGGAACAAGGAAGAAGCCATTTCCAAGCAGGGTTCTGGTCCGTAATAAACAACACTCAGGCATTCACACACACATGAGGAGTCAGCCATTGACTTAACACTCAAAACCCACACAGATATGGGAGGAACATGAAAAATCCACAAAGGAAATGATGAGATTCAGGATTTGAGCTATGGATGCTGGATTCATGAGGAAGCAGCGCTATCCAGTGTTCAACTTTGCTGCCCCCATTTCTGGAATTCAGATTACAAATATTGCACATGTAATGTTTCATTAATGCCAGCGGGTTTGTAGCTCAGCCCTTCACTTGCTGCATTTTTCTTTGTTTTGAATAAATTCTAGCAAATTTTCCTCATAAATCATAATGGAGTGGTTCAGTCTCCTATAAATTGGTGAGATAAAATTACTTCACGTTATATCCAATTTTGCACAGAAATCACTTTTTTGCTTTAAATTGTTCTTTACTGAATAGATACTTTTTTAAAGCAATCATTCCTGCAAGTTGATTTACAAAGGAAATAAGACGATAACAATATAGATGACAGGAGCATTCACATCTTGCATAAAAGATAGGAAAATTATCAAGGTTGTGGATAGAGCCAGCAAATACCCTGGCATCAAGTCAGAATGAAAAAGAATCAACTTATTTTACCTAAGAGTCAAATGATAGTAAGAGTTGACAGACAGCACAGAAGGATCGGAAACAGTCTAGAAGGTATGGACGAGTCTGATTAAAAGAATATAACACAGGAACATATGTCTGCAAAGCACCAATGCCTGCAATATTGAATGTAACCCTCAAAATGTTCCCCTCAGTGTCACAAATAATGGTGTCATATACATTCAGAGAGTTCTACAGATTGAAGCTAAATGCACTGGTGAGCATTCACCATTAACTTAGGGTTAGAGAATTTCAAAACAGATAAATCAGTCAGTTAAGCTTTCTTGGTAAGCTACACTGTTCCAAAAACTTCAAATGGGGAAGAAGTCAGAACTTCCACTTGAACTACATGAGCTGATGTTTTGGCCAGATTCTAATGACCCTTTGTTTGAAGAGTTGCTTCCTTGTTTCTGCATTAATTGCAATTCAACTTCATTTTTATGGTGGTCTTGAATGCTAGAATAATTTTGACAAGAACAGGCCATTCAACCCAACCATCTTGGTAATGTATTCCGTGTGTCTATTAGAAAAATGTCCTAAAGATTGTGTGGAATTTGCCCTTACCTCTTAAATACTCACACTGGTGAATTTTGTACACCAATCTCAGTTAGTTTTGTCCATTGTCCTTTTACTTGAACTTACAGTGCATCCGGAAAGTATTCACAGCGCATCACTTTTTCCACATTTTGTTATGTTACAGCCTTATTCCAAAATGAATTAAATTCATTCACACAACATCCCATAATGAAAACGTGAAAAAAGATAACTTGAGATTTTTGGAAATTTATTAAAAATAAAAAAATTGAAAAAGCACATGTACATAAGTATTCACAGCCTTTGCCATGAAGCTCAAAATTGAGCTCAGGTGCATCCTGTTTCCCCTGATCATCCTTGAGATGTTTCTGCAGCTTAATTGGAGTCCACCTGTGGTAAATTCAGTTGATTGGACAGGATTTGGAAAGGCACACATCTGTCTATATAAGGTCCCACAGTTGACAGTTCATGTCAGAGCACAAACCAAGCATGAAGTCAAAGGAATTGTCTGTAGACCTCCGAGACAGGATTGTCTTGAGGCACAAATCTGGGGAAGGTTACAGAAACATTTCTGCTGCTTTGAAGGTCCCAATGAGCACAGTGGCCTCCATCAACCGTAAATGGAAGAAGTTCAAAACCACCAGGACTCTTCCTTGAGCTGGCCGGCCATCTAAACTGAGCAATCAGGGGAGAAGGGCCTTAGTCAGGGAGGTGACCAAGAACCTGAGGGTCACTCTGTCAGAGCTCCAGAGGTCCTCTGTGGAGAGAGGATAACCTTTCAGAAGGACAACCATCTCTGCAGCAATCCACCAATCAGGCCTGTATGGTAGAGTGGCCAGACCGAAGCCACTCCTTAGTAAAAGGCACATGGCAGCCTGCCTGGAGTTTGCCAAAAGGCACCTGAAGGACTCTCAGACCATGAGAAACAAAATTCTCTGGTCTGATGAGACAAAGATTGAACTGTTTGGTGTGAATGGCAGGCATCACGTTTGGAGGAAACCAGGCACCGCTCATCACCAGGCCAATACTATCCCTACAGTGAAGCATGGTGGTGGCAGCATCATGCTGTGGGGATGTTTTTCAGCGGCAGGAACTGGGAGACTAGTCAGGATATAGAAAAAGATGACTGCAGCAATGTACAGAGACATCCTGGATGAAAACCTGCTCCAGAGCGCTCTTGACCTCAGACTGAGGCAACGGTTCACCTTTCAGCAGGACAATGACCCTAAGCACAAAGCCAAGATATCAAAGGAGTGGCTTCAGGACAACTCTGTGAATGTCCTTGAGTGGCCCAGCCAGAGCCCAGACTTGAATCCGATTGAACATCTCTGGAGAGATTTTAAAATGGCTGTGCCCCGATGTTTCCCATCCAACCTGATGGAGCTTGAGAGGTGCTGCAAAGAGGAATGGGCGAAACTGGCCAAGGATAGGTGTGCCAAGCTTGTGGCATCATATTCAAAAAGACTTCAGGCAGTAATTGCTGCTAAAAGTGCATCGACAAAGTATTGAGCAAAGGCTGAGAATACTTATGTACATGTGATTTCTCAGTTTTTTTATTTTTAATAAATTTGCAAAAACCTCAAGTAAACTTTTTTCATGTTGTCATTATGGAGTGTTGTGTGTAGAATTCTGAGGAAAAAAATGAATTTAATCCATTTTGGAATAATGCTGTAACATAACAAAATGTGGAAAAAGTGATGAGCTGTGAATACTTTCCGGATGCACTGTATTGGCAGCATCCACCATCTGTCCACAGCTTGATTCCCTACAAGTACATTGTTGCAATGGTTTCCCTCCAGTGTGCCAACAGCCAGTTTTATGAGTGGATGTACAGTCACAAGTTCTATATGGTGCATTTGGTACACCACACAGGTACTTATGTGTGACAATGATAAGATGTTCTTCTTGCAATGACTTTGTCTGCAAAGAAAATTCAACAACTGAAGTGAAATGTGATACATGTGCAAATCAATGAAAGTGTGATCGATTCCAAATGAGCGCTGGAGAAGTGTATCAGGTTTATTTTCAGATAGTCCTAGACTGTGTCATGCTATTCAGTAATATGGTAATAATTACATTAAAAACATCCATCCATCCATTACCCAACCCGCTATATCCTAACTACAGGGTCACGGGGGGTCTGCTGGAGCCAATCCCAGCCAACACAGGGCACAAAGCAGGAAACAAACCCTGGGCAGGGCGCCAGCCCACTGCAGACATTAAAAACATGTACAATTTAAAATTATGGCAATATTTTATATTACAGCCTCATAGTGTGCATATAAATAGCCATTTTAACAAGATAAAGTATAAAGTACACCGCTCAAGTACTTATGAGATGAGAAATAGTGCATTAATAAAAGTTAACAGTTAACAAGTTTTCATAACTTTCCACTGAGTAAGTTTAAGTGATTTACTTGTGAATTACAGAGGTTTAGTGTAATGATCCATGATTTGTATTCGTCATTGTTGAAAATGCTGTGTCTCCCCTAGTTTGCCCACACACGAGAAAAGGCCAGGAGATCTTTGAAATCAGACATACTGGATATTATTTTCTAATTGGAAAAAAGTCTATGCCTACATTAAAAAATAAATAGCCTGCAATATCAAATAAGTATTTAGTTCATTTTGCAAAACTACTCAACATAGGAAGAATCATCATTCTGGATATAGTTTGAATTAAGGCTAGGATACGGCTATGTAAGTCAAGGATGTCTTGTTCAAAATAAAAATAATAAATATGGTCAATTATTGAAAAAAAAATCTAAAAAAACAGGAAACAAAGTTGCTGAATAGGCAAGGGTCTGAATACCAGAGAAGAAAACAAAACCAAATGTTAAGACCAAAGCACTGAAACCAGAATCAATCTTAATTAACATAAAAATGTTCTCATATTAAATTGTTTTTCTTTTCAAAGCTAGAACAAAACTGCTACATGCTCTAACCGTTTAAAGTCCATTATCAATGATGTCACCACACAGTAACTATGCTGACTGAACAGAGGAAGCAGCAGAAGAACTGGAATTTGGAATCAGGAGAAAACAGTCAAAAATTAACCAAAAAGCTAAAATGATGGCTGTGTATGTGAGAGAATTATCATAATCATTTAGTAGACTAGCAAGGCAAGTGATAGAAAACTTACAGATGAACAGTGCCAAAATATTAGTCTTAAACAATAGTCAAAAACAGAACCATAATTCACACTTTCGAAAACAACAACAAAACAAATAACAGATTCTATGGTGAATCCGCATTCTTGGACAAACAGCCAAATGCAATGGCAGTCTAAGGAGCGTTATGCTAATGACGTCTTGTGAAATCATTTCCAGGTGGTGCTGGATAGCAACTGGGATGCTTGTCTTAGTAATGGCAACTTCCATTAAAACAAAAAATGTAAATTAAAAATAAAAATGAATTTAAAAATTCATTCTTTGGCCTTCAGCCCATTCAATATTCAGTACTAAAATGAAAGTAACAGTCAAAAAAGACATTAACTTTCAAACCAGGTCATGACAGTGACAGCATTGGATGGCAGCAGTTCTACATAGAAAGGGCATCCTGAGAAACCTCAAAGTCAGACAAGCCAAGGGTTGTAACTATGAAGATGGGAAACTATGAAAAAAGGTAAGGACGTGAATCAAGAATCATAGTTGGATTACAGTGTGGGATTTATAAAGACATGCTGATGACATCACATATTGAACACTTTCTGGGTTTTTCCTGGTAGAAAATTAGCTCAAAATTCTCAAAATGGTAAAACCCATAATACAATACAGTTTATTTTTGTATAGACCAAAATCACACAGGAAGTGCCGCAATGGGCTTAACAGACCCTGCCTCTTGACAGCCTCCCAGCCTTGACTCTCTAAGAAGACAAGGAAAAACTCCCAAAAAATACCTTGTAGGGAAAAATGGAAGAAACCTTGGGAAAGGCAGTTCAAAGAGAGACCCCTTTCCAGGTAGGTTGGGCGTGCAGTGGGTGGCAAAAGAAGAGGGTCAATATAATACAATACACAGAACAGAACAAATCCTCAATGCAGAATAAAAATAAAAATTTTAGAAGTGCGGAGCAGAATTTAACAGTATGACATCACATAATATGATTTGGATTTGTTTAGAGTCCTGGAGACCTCATCCACAAAGCTGCCTCCCCATTTGGCCATTCCATGGCTGAAACAGTGCTGGGCCAGCCAATCCGATGAAAGGACCCCTTTTTCCCATGATTCCTGCGATCCTCCATCGGGGTGACTTTACCTTAGGCAGGCAAAACAAATTGGCAGGTGGGCCGTGGCACCAATTTTCACATTTAGTACCGAGAGCAGAAACAGAATAGGTGAGGGTTAGTATCCAATTATAACTATCATGTTACTTATGTTTTAGTGCTAATGACTAACAACAGAGATGCAGTCTGTACAGTTAATCAGCAGCTCTAGTCAGGATATGCTAAACTGAAGTAGTGAGTCTTCAGCCGGGATTTAAAGGCTGAGACTGAAGGGGCATCTCTTATGGAAGCAGGAAGACCATTCCACAGTTTAGGGGCCCTGTAACTAAAAGCTCGACCTCCCACTGTTATTTCATTAATCCTTGGAATCCTAAGCAGACCGGCATCTTGAGATCTTAATGTGCGCTCAGGTTTGTAAGTCATGATAAGTTCAGACAAGTAAGCCGGACCTTGGCCATTTAATGCTCTATATGTTAAAAGGAGGATTTTGAAATCTGCCCTAAACTTAACCGGGAGCCAGTATAAGGATTTAAGAACTGGAGTTATGTGTTCATATTTTCTTGTTCTTGTAATAACTCTTGCAGCCGCATTTTGGATTAACTGGAGGCTTTCTAAAGAACAGTTTGAACATCCAGTGAACACCGCATTACAGTAGTCAATCCTACTAGAAATAAATGCATGAATTAATTTCTCAGAATCCTGTTTATTTAGAAGCGCCTTAATTTCCTAACATTTTTAAGATGGAAGAAACATGTTTTGGACAACTTTGTAATATGTGCTTTAATTAAATGACATGCTAGAATCAAAGATAACTCCTAGATTGCAGGCTGATTCAGTAAAATTAATTGGGATTCCAACTGAGTTAAATGATGACAAAATATTTTTGTGATCAGCGTCATTCCTAAAATCTGGAATAGTCTGCCAATAGGAATTCGCCAGGCAAATACAGCAGAGCACTTTAAAACACTGCTGAAAACACATTACTTTAACATGGCCTTTTTATAACTTCACTTTAACTTACTCTATATAAGTATATATATAAGATACTCTGTATGTTCAATTCATCATAATAACTATTCATAGTGGCTCTAAAATCCGTACTGACCCCAACTCTCTCTTCTGTTTCTTTTTCCGGTTTCTTTGTGGTGGCGGCCTGCGCCACCACCACCTACTCAAAGCATCATGATGCACCAACATTGATGGACTGAAAGCCAGAAGTCTACGTGACCATCATCATCAGGTCCTTCCATGAAAACCCTAAATACAAAGAGGACTGTTTGACTTATGTTAGGTAGATTGCCCAGAGGGGACTGGGCAGTCTCGTGGTCTGGAACCCTTACAGATTTTATTTTTTTTCTCCAGCTTTTGGAGTTTTTTTTTTTTGTTTTTTCTGTCAATCCTGGCCATCGGACCTTACTTATTCTATGTTAATTAATGTTGACTTATGTTTATTTTTTATTGTCTTCTATTTTTCTATTCATTTTGTAAAGCACTTTGAGACACATTTTTCTGTATGAATATGTGCTATATAAATAAATGTTGATTGATTGATTGATTCCCTCCAACAATTAACATACAGTAAGAAAATAATACAGCACCAGAGGAAAACATTGTTCATTGTCAACACTGAAATAAAAAACAGATGTAACCTGTTGATTCCTTGATATCCAAAACCCTAGAAATGCTGTTCAAAAAATGTAAGGGACCAAGAATTAGTCAGAAAAAATTCAAATCGCCAACGAATATCATGGGAAAGGCCACAAGGGCTGTCAACTAAGAAACTGCATGGAGGAGCTAAGAAGTCTAGACACAAAATGAAAGCAAACACATGTCAGAATTGATGATTCCCAACAGTAAAAACTCTGTGAAATGAAAAGGTTCAAATAAAGACAGGTTGGAGCCAGATCTCCTTGTTTGACCAGAAAAACCAAAGAGAACTAAGACAGTTGCTTAACATTTTATTTCCAATGCAGTAGAATTTTGTATCCAGGTAAGGACACTGTCTGAATAAATATAGAGAAACAGTGATGACATGCACTCTGAGAGACAGAAAGGTACAGCTTCATAATGTAACAAACACATTAGTGAACGAATAAAGTCATCAAATGTCCACTCAGCAATTCTGAAGTAATGTCTCTATATTTAACCTTTGGTTTACATGCTGCCTTAACTTCAACATAACAGATCTAAAAAGCAAGATAAGCACATTTGTTCCTGAAAGGCCTAAGATTTTCTTTAAAATAGATCTCTGTGCTTTAGAAGATAGATGATTGAACATAACTAGGAAGAAGACAGAATATATGAGGTTTAATCATGATCAAACTCAGAAGTTAGCCTGCAGTAAGAGCTATTGAAAAGAGTGGATACATTTTAACATCTACGATCAGTGGTAGCCTGAGATAGAAAATTATATGTGGAGATAATGCATAGAGTGCAGTGTGGATCAACATTTGGTAGAAGGTATCAGGAGTATTGTGTGATCGAAGAATTAAAGCAAAGGTTAAACTCAAGGGTTTTAAGACAGTGGTAAGACCAGTAATGATGTATGGAGCTGAGAAATGGGCAATTAAAGGAGTGCAGGAGAAGAAGCTGGATGTGGCCGGAATGAGAATGTTAAGATGGATGTGTGGAGTAACAAAAAAGGACAAAATAAGACAATCAGAAAGGGAGAGATAACTATGAAAGTACAGGAAAGTAGTTTGAAGTGGTATGGACATGAGATGAGAAGCAATGAATATGTGGACAAAAGAGTGATGGGAAGAGAAAGCAAGGGAGGTGAAAATGGAGATGGATAGATAAAGGAAAACAGTTTGACTTAAGAAGAGGTGCAGGACTGAGCTGTTTGGTGAAGGTTGATCAAGCACATTAAACTTACACAGAAGAAGAAGAAGAAGGAGGAGGAGGAGGAGGATCACTGTGCCTGGAATTTAATCCAAATGGACTCTTTGTTTTATATTATATTATTATATAATATTATTATTATTATAATTTCCCACAATCCTGGCATTGTGACTGTTTCATTTACCACAATATATCAGCACAGATTTCTGTTATTTTCAGGTATTTAACTTGATGTGCTGTCATCCTGTTTTAAAATTTGAACCTTCCTACATCTTCATCTGCAAATAATAGTTCATTGTTTATGTCTGAATAACAAACAATGAATACCGATGTAAACCTTACTGAATCATTAAACAACAACAACATTTATTTCTATAGCACATTTTCATCCAACAATGTGAAAAAGAGAAAGTTACAAAAAGAGAAAAACTTAGGATTAGGCAATATATGTTAAAGAATAAATAACAACGAAAATAGATAAGGTCTGACGGTCAGAAAGGATAGAAAAAAAAAATTTAAACTAGGGGAAAAAAATAAAACTCTGCAGGGGTTCCAAGGCCAAAAGACCACCCAGACTTTACCTAACATAAATGTTCCTAAATCAAACATCTTAGTTTTCATCCATCACATGATAGGATTTGATAAAGTTGGTCACCTTGTGGACAGCTGAAACATCTCAGAAGGCTGTATGGTGCCTTGATCAGGAGGTGGTGGTGGTGGTGGTGCAGACCGCCACCACACAAAAAGCGGTAAGAAACACCAGAGAATAGTCGGGATTAATGCAAATAGCAGATCCCTGAAGAATATGGTAATTTTATGCCATTTATATTCTATTAAAAATACAACAGAAAAGTAGCTATGAAAAACCCAAATTAAAATAATGAATTTTTAGCCAGTCAGTCAGTCATCGGCCAACCCGCTATATCCTAACATAGGGTCACAGGGTTCTGCTGGAGCCAATCCCAGCCAGCACAGGGTGCAAGGCAGGAACAAATCCTGGGCAGGGCTCCAGCCCACCGCAGAGCACACACACACACACCAAGCACACACTAGGGACAATTTAGGATTGGCAATGCACCTAACCTGCATGTCTTTGGACTGTGAGAGGAAACTCACGCAGACACGAGGAGAACATGCAAACTCCACAGAGGGAGGACCCAGGAAGCGAACCCAGGTCTCCTTACTGCGAGGCAGCAGCGCCACCATGATGAGTTTTTAGCAGTTTTTTTAAATGTTCCACAGCATTAGCCTGATCAATTTCTATCCATGAAGTATTCCAAATTTTAGGTGCATAACAGCAAGCCACCTCACCTCTTCTTTTAAGTCTGGCTCTTAGAATTATAAGAACACCTCCATTTGAAGCTCTAAGATTAAGACTTGAAGTGTAGGGAGAACAGGAATTCCAAAATATTAGATGGGGCAAGATTATTTAAGGCTTTACAAACCATTAGTAGTATTTTAAAGTCAATTCTGAATGACACATGTAACCAGGGTAACAATTGTGATAGACGGCCGGGAAGTCCAAAGAATGGATGGATGGGGGAAGGCAGCTACTTTCTGCTTCCTGTATAGCCCAGAAGTACTCCCAAGTCATGGGGATGGAAGCCCCACAGTACTTCAGGGCTGAAGAAAAAGACAATTCTCCATCGGACCCGGAAGTGCTGACGTGTCATGTGGACAGGAGGGCAGAAGCTCTTCCGGGTCAAGGACTATATAAAGAATGGGTGGAGACCCAGCAAGCGAGCCAGAGTAGGGAGGTAATTTGACAGAGCTTGCTGGGAGGAGAGAAGGAGAGTATTGTGTTTATTTATAGTATTATTATTATTAATATTATTACCTTTATATGGTGGAGGAGGTGCTTCAAGGCACCACTATTGAAAGAAAAAGAATAAAATATCCTTTTGGTGCTTCTACGTGGTGTCTAGGATGTTTGTCTATTGGGTTTGAGGAGCGGCAGCGCCCTCTAGTGTCACATAAAGTTAAAACTAGTGACATGTGCTCCAATTTTCTTTTTCTGGTTAAGATTCTGGCTGCTGCAATTCTGCACTAATTGCAGTCGATTGATGTCTTTCTTAGTTAGTCCTGTTTGGAGTGCTTTACAGTAATCTAGTCGACTAAAACAAAAGCGTGAATTAATTTTTCAGCATCTTGTAAAGTTATAAGAGGTCTGCTATATTGACTAAGTGAAAGAATGCAGTTAATGTGTGATTTAAAGTTTAGAATCGATGATTACCCCTAAATTCTTTAAACCTTAATTTTTAAACCTAAAGGTTTAAGTTTATTTCTAATATCCTCACTACATCCATGTTAGCCAATCACTAAGAGTTCTGGTATTTTTTTTCCCTTATTTAGTTTGAAGAAGTTACTATTCATCCATTCAGAAATACTACTAAGACATTGGATCAGAGAGCCAAGAGCATAAGGGTCACCAGCCGCTAGTCATCTTTCTTCTTAATTTTTATTTTTATTTGTAGGACACATGGTCTTGTCAGGACTCCTCTAGTATTTAAATCTGACAAAAGGTAATGGCATTAATAGGAGAAGCATGAGTGACTGCAATATGGCAGCTTTATGGCCCCTCTTCTCTAGCTGGCACGAGGAGATTTAGTGAGGGATGAACAGGCGGCTCTAGAATATTTATGAGTGCCTGACTATTAAAATGGAGTAAAAGCAGTGACTGCTGATCAACAGAGGGCACTTGGGCACAAGCTGATAACTGTCACTCTGTATCCACTTGGCCATTGCAATAATGTACAATACAGCATTGTAATCACAATAATAATGATGATGATGATGATGATACTTTTTTGGCAGAGTGTTCATTCTGGCTTGGGAATGATCTCAGGAGCCTGCAATAATTTCAGGAAAAACAATTCAACAGATTTATAAATTACCATTAACCAAGATCTTAAATGTTTTAGGCATACTTTTGCCTTTGACCAGAGAATAGTATGTCACTGTTATTTGGCAAGTTTTGTTAAGTGGTGGCACGTACTTGTGATTGCTAGTCATATGTCTCTATTCAAAAACAGGAAAAGACACAGAATTAGAAGGCACGTCAAACTCACACATTCATATTGAAGACAAGATCTTAAGCCCTAAATAATGAAGGAAGAGACCGAGAAAGACAGAAAGTATGATGTATGAAGCAACATATGGCTTGCTGCTTCTTTACTTTATGACTTTTTTAATTTGATGAGTTTGTCATTGATATGCTGATTCAAAGGAATATGAACAACTTAATTGGCCAAGTTGTTTAAATATGTTGAACAATATGGTCTGAAAACATTGCTTCTACATCTGTAGATGTCACAGTTTAGGGCAAAAATATTGCTGTAGCTGAGTCATCACACTGGTAAAATTGTTTAGATGGCTTTACAGGATATTACTCCAATAAAAGCAATTGTTTGTTTCTCATATGTTTTTGACCATTATATTTTTGAATCATAACAATGCCAAGAGTCACCATATCACACTTGTTTTTAAAAATCCACCACTTATGCCCACTAAACACATTCTTTGTAAGTTCTGCTGAAAAGGATGATTACAAGTAAAGTATTTCTTTCCTATCACAAACTGGTAGCATATGAGATGGTTGGCATCACAAGCTCAATACCACAAGATGTTACACACATTCATTTGAGCTTCTGGTTCATGTTGACATGATTGCATCATGTGATTTCTACAGATTTGTCAGCTGCACATTCATACTGTGGATCATCTGTTCTCCCACATCCCAAAGATGTTCTATTGGATTCAGAGCCAGGGACTGGGAAGGCCACTGAAGAACTATGAACTCATTGTCAAATTCATGAATCCACATTTGTTATGTGACGTGCTGCATTATCATGCTGGAAGTAGCCATTAGAAGATGGGTAAATTGTGGCCACGAAGGGGTCAGCAACAATACTTAGATAGGCAGTGACATTGATGTTTGATAAGTATTAACTGTCCCAAGGTGTGCCAAGAAAATATTCCCCCCACCATTACACCACTTACTCCTAGCCTGGACTGTTGACGCAAGGGCAGGTTGGGTGCATGGATTCATGCTGTTGCCTCCAAATTCTGACCCTACCATCTGTGTGCCTCAGTAGAAATGGAGATTCATCAGATTAGGCTAAAATTTATTCGAAGTCTTCAGCTGTTCAGTTTTGTCGAGCCTGTACCCACTGCATCCTCAGCTTTCTGTTCTTTGTTGACAGGAGTGGAACCTGATGTGGTCTTCTGCTGTAGTAGTCCATCCACCTGAAGGTTCAATGTGTTGTGCATTGTGAGATGCTTTTCTTCTCACCACAGTTGTACAGAGTAGTTACCTGAGTTACCGTAGCCTTTTTGTCAGGTCAAACCAGTCTGGCCATTTTCCTCAGACCTCTCTCATCAACAAGACATTTTCAACAGCAAAACTGACACCCATTGGATGTTTTTTGTTTTTCATACCATTCTCAGTAAATTCTAGAGACTTTTGGGCATGAAAATCCCAGGCGATCAGCATTTACAGAAATACTCAAACCAGCCCATCTGGAACCAACAATCATGCCATGGTCAAAATCTCTGAGGTCACGTTTTTTTCTCCATTCTGGCGTTTGATGTGAACATTACTTGAAGCTCCTGGCCAGTATCTGCATGATTTTATGCATTGTGTTACTGCTGCAAGATTGGCTGATTTGATTAATTGCATAGATAAGCAGGCATACAGGGGTTCCTAATAATTTGCTCAAGATTGTATATAGCATAAGGCGTGATCAAAAAGGTTTGCAAGCAAATGATATTATAGGTAAAATGCATTTTAAACAACAGAATGTTATTGAATTTCCTGAAGAAGAGAAAGAATCAGTAATGGACTTTCAAAGTCAGGTAAAATGTATAGGGAGGCAATGCTCTTGATAAAAGCACTGTTGGGCTTCATAAATTGTTCTGGGAAAGTTCCAGGGGGCCTACAAATAAGGAGTGACTCGGATGGGTACAAAAGAGGATATACAGTAGGGGTCTACAATCTGACGCGAGCCCGACTGGCCCAGACAAAGCATTGGGTATCGGGTTGGGTTTGAGCCCTTTTTTAATATTAAACGTCGGGCTCAGGCCATCTTCAGGTTTTTTATGTATTTGTTTTTTTAAATAGCCCCTCCTCTCTTTTTCACTTTCCCTCTGTAATTTCACTTATCACCACCACCACCACCCACGCCCCTCATTTGCTCTTGTGGACATGTTTAACCTGAGTGATAACCACATCTTAGAAACTGACAAAGTAAAGTGTAAATTTGAAAATGGAGAGCCACTCACAATGCCAAATGAGTCAGGAATGGCATCATTATGGAACAATTTTGACCTTGTTACGACAAAGGAGAAACAACTCTCTGGTTACATACAGCGTAAAGCGTGCTCTTTTGAGGTACAATTGCAAAAGAACTGGCACGTTTTCTCTTCTGCAACATGTGGACCATGGGTGCAGCCACTCGACTTTGACAGGTTGTACAAGCAGTCAGAAGCAAACGTCCATGTCGCAGTACTTCTTTGCACCTGTTAAGTTCATTGCACCTGTCAAACCAAATATTTCTAATAAGGGCTGTGGACATTGCCCTGGACACAGACAGGCAGACATGCTCATGTCACCCAACACACGTTTATTTTTCATCTATTTACAAAAGTCTATGCTCACAAGTCCCCAATACCCCTCAGTCCAGGCCAACACAATGCCTTGTCTCTCTCTTGTCTTCTTCAGGCCGCCTCCTGCCTCCTCCAGAGACCTTGTCCAATTCTTCCACCCGACTCTTGTCCCCCTCTGAAGAGAGGCGGCCCCTTTAAATAAGCACCCGGATGTGCTCCAGGTGTGTTCCCGGCGATGTCCCACCGACACGCCCCAGTGTGGCGGAAGTGCCGGCTGTCTCCCCGGAAGCACTCTGAGTGTCCCTGTTCCTCTTCCCCCCAGCACTTCCTGATGTGGCAGAAGTGCTGAGGTCCAGGGTCTTCCAGGTATTGGGGTCCCCGGGCGGTAACCCCAGGTCCCTACAGGGTCGAGCTTCCCAGCTCTTTACCCACGGCCCCCAGGGCAGTCGCCCCCTCGAGGTCTGGAGGAGGCACAAGCCCTCCTCCAGTCTTCTTGTGCGTCCCGGCTGGGTACCACCCCCATCCGGCTACCACATTAGACCTTTTGCCACAATAGCAGGAAAAGATTTTATTGATCTAGCACAAGAACTTATTAACTTGTAAGCTAGCCATGGTCAAGTTCCAGCCAAAAGTGTGCAACCAGACCTCACTATCATCTCTTGTAAATGTAAGAAGATTGCAACAACAAAAAAAGTCATGAAATATTAGAGATCACATCTGATATTCATTTCAGAATGACCATAGACATATAAGCTGACAAATGCTTGCCACTATGTCAAACTAGAAAACAAGAATAAAAGCAGACCGCTTACCACTACAATATTCCCCCTCAGAGAATCAAAAACACCTGACAACATATGGAGACAGGTATATCAACAGCTTGTCCATAAGTTCAGAATTCATGCTGTCGTTATGAAAAAAAGCCAGCTGGATAATACAGATCGAGGACTAAGCATCATTTCTGCACTCACATCCTAGTGTTGCTTGAATTGCCTGGATCATGTATACAACACACTAGATGTTAACAGGCTTTCAGATATTGTCCAGGAAATTGCAGAAACATTGCTGGCAGCAAAGGCCTTAGTGAAATATGTGAAGCAAACAGGTCTAGTAAGCCAGTCGACAAAAACAGTTAGGCAGATGTTAGACACCAGGTTTACTACAGTTTTTCTCATGTTGTAGTCAATCAAGGATGTGTACATCAAGCTTCAGTAAAAGCTTGAAAGCCACTAGGAAACCCAAAGAATGGATAACATACTGTAGCTCCAGATGTCCTTGACTTCCTTTTGGAATTTCTTTACCCATTTTTGGCAGGCTAAGCAGGAACTGGAAGGTGACTCGTACCCTATGCTTAATCTTGTCATATTATGGCGCTAAAGACTAAAACGCCACAGCAAACCTGTGCGTAGAGACAGCCCACATCAAGCAATTATCCATGAAAGATATCTAGAGTGGATAAACAAAAAGGTGAAGACAGAGCCAGTGCATAAACTTACTATATTCTTATGGCCTAAATTCTGCCAGTTACACATGTTTCTCAATACCAAGAGGGAAGATATTCACCAAGAGGCCAGAGGTCTGATATCCTGCTTCACAGCAGGTGATGAACCACTTAGTGAACCTGCAGCAAAGAGAAGAATGATTGTAGTGAATAGGAATGGGTGAACGTACCTATAGATGAAAACAACGATGAAGTTCAAGACTACACAAAGTGTAATCACACCATGCAAGATGAGAAGGATGTGTTGTTGGGTGAGTGGAAAAGCCATAAAGCATCTTTTCCTCTGCTTGCCAGACTTGTCTGCAGTGTGTTAAGCAGCGGCGACTAGTGGAATTTTAGTGCTCCAGACAGAACAATAGGACAGAAGAGAATAGCACTGAAACCATCAATAGTATATGCAATTCTGCTCCTGCGTAGCTCTTATTAAATTATTGACTTCATCATGACTGCAAATACTGTAGTTCTGAGTTTGCTCAACAGTTTCATTCATTTGGAAGACCAACAAAAGTTCCCAGTACACTACCAGCAATAACCGGTAAGACAAATGGCTTATAATTATCCTTATACAACACTGTACATTGGAAAGTTATGCAAGGAAGCTGATAGGGCTCTTATTTTAAATATTCTTTTAAATTTTCTAAAGTAATATGTGCACTGCTGTTATAATTGTGCAGTTTTTTTTTTATTTACTAAACTCAACACGGTATGCAAAGTAAATTGGAATCAGTGAGAATATTATGTCGGGTTTGGGTTTGGTTCAGGCTTCAGACTTGCTAGCTCCAGTGCTACCAAGCTAGCTCTTGTTGACAGTAGACAAACAATAAGAAAGTCAGCATAGAACAAAGGCAGGAGCTGGGGGGGAAAATGACAAAATTACAAATACAAAATAAAGAAACAATTTTAACACATTGGTGAAGCATTTTGTACCTTCTCAAGATGATCAGCTGAGTTTAAGGTTTATGATTAATCCTGTTTTACATTGTCACTCATGTTGAAAATATCAGATAGAAGCCATGAGGTCACTGGTTCAGGGCCATCACAAGAGTCACATACTGTAGCTGTCCAGGCCACGCACAGCACAAATACAAAAAATGCTACCATATGCACGTGATTTTTGGGTCATTTTGGAATATCACATCATCTAAATTAATAAAACATGAACAGATCATTCACTCTTTCAAGCTCCTTTCATTGATTATTAAGTATTCTCTACTCTCGGCGCAGTACAGCATATTCTGACATTTAAAATTCATTCATGTAGAGAGGGCTTTATGCCCCTTAGTCTCAAAGTGACCTCCAAGATTATTACAGAAATTAGCAAGTGAAATACTTATAGAAAAGTATAGGCACCTATATAGATGTGTGTCATGAATCCATCTTGTTTGATGCCAAGATATTATTTTTCAGTTTTGGCATGTTTTTCTTTATTTATAAGTGTTTTTTTAATGACAATAATGTCACTGCATCACAGTACTGGTTATTTGTTTTGGTCATAGGCATTGCCATTTTGAGCCTCAGATCATGAGTGCAATCATGTTGTTTATTAGTAATATTGTTCTATGACAATAGATAAGGCATGACATATGTTTTAAGTTTCAGGGAATAAAAGAGATAAACAAATCAAAGTCAAAAAAACAAAGCACAGAAAGTGCTGGAAAGACAAACTAACAAGCACCTAATCCTAAATGGTAAAAATAGTCAGAAGTGAGAAATAACAAAACATAAGTCTTTGTCCTAATTCTTAAACTCAACACACCAAACTCTCCACACAATTCCGAATATCCACAAACTTGGACAACCTTGGAGTGCATGACACTGGCCTTTATACTGTCGCAGTAATTACATCACACAGCACACGCTTCCGGTTGTTCCGTTGTAGTAACTCAATGATATGATTGTTTCTCTTAATCGTAATTTTGCAACGTTTTAATTTAGTATTTTGTCCACAATGCCATTTTCTTTTTATGGATGTTACAATTTTGAAATCCCGTTGCTACGATGCAAATGGTGTCATGATTTAGACTTTGCTGTTATTTTGGTTATGTATAAGGCTAAGGTTTGAGAGGTGGAACCAGAAGTGACCTCACTGGTCATTCTGAAAAAGGACAAGATATAAACACCAGCACTCCATCTCAACTTGGGGTGCAACTATCAACTCTGCACAAGCTCTTTGAAAGCCTCCTACTCACACGTGCATGAAAATTTTTATTTCCTTTATAGCTTTTTCCTTGGCTTCTATAATTTGCAGGTTTAGAGAGGTCAAGGAATTTAATGGTCTGAGTTTTTGAAGATGTTAATTTTCAAATACATCTTCCTGAGGCACCATTTTGTTGCACTGAAATTGCTTGTTTGTTATGCAAGATTGTTAGGTTGCTGTTAGGCTAAATATCTGGGAGAGTACAATGCATAACGCAATTACTACAATGGTATAAAGATCGGCATCATATGTCCAAGTTTTACTGTCCAAGTGAGTAACTAATTTAGTACCTGAAACTGCAGTGTCAATATTTTAAAGATCTCTCTACCTATGAATTGCTTTCTGTTCTTCAACTTAAGTTGACTTAAGTCTTGTGTTTTGGCTTAGGCCTGCGTTTCTCAACCTTTAAATATTTGCGACCTGAGTTTTCATAACAGTTTTAATCGTGTCCCCCCTAACATTTTTTTGAAATGTAGATGCATATTTTATTATACCTACTTAACTTTTATCGACATTTATCTAACCCTATATTTATTGTTCTAGTATCAGAATGTAGTTTAAGTTAATTTGTTTTGGTTTCAACAGATGTTTTAATCATATTTTTGATTCTTGTTTTCTTTTCTTCACATCGTTATGCCCCCCTTTTTGTTACTTCGTGCCCCCCTAGGGGGCCCGCCTCACAGGTTGAGAACCACTGGCTTAGGCGATGGTGATATTTGATATTTGAGTCTCCCGCTACGACTCTCGACTCTCAGTTTTGTCTGTTGTTCTGGTCATTGTTGATTTGTATCACGTCCTCTGGGCTTTGACCTTGGCTCACGATTACTATCACGTTATGTTTCCTGACTCCATTCTCCTTAAAGCTGTGTGGTCATTTCAAATGCTCGTTGTGGGAGGCGGGTCCCTGTTGGTCATGTCAGATGATGCCATCAGAGTGCTGGAACATAAACTGACACCACAGGGACTTTATTGTCCAAGTTAGTGGATATCGTGGCTACTCTTTATGAAAGTTCTTTACTTGCTTTTTCTTGTAGTCGACCTTAGGTTTTGCTCTTTGTCTTTGTTTTTTGAATTTTTCTTTTGGCAAGACAAAGATTGGCTTGATCTTTTTGATTTGGACCCAGGCTTTTGTTTTTTGACGTTTAATGTCCTGGTCCTTGCTTTTTCCTCTAACCCACCTGTGTGATGTCATAACACTCACCTTAAAACTGCAATATTAGTGCCTGTTAAAAATAATATGGCATCCCATAACTTACCAAATATGTTAATAAATTTATATTAAGCTGAATAAAATTCAAAACTAAAACATATATAAATTAATTCTCCACATCTCAGAACCCCAAACACATTTCAGTGATGTACCTCACAATAACCAACAATTAATAAAAGATACTGAATTTACAACGAACAGCACCAGCAGCAGTGTCCCACTTTTAATTTGAAAAAGAAACAAATCCATCCATCCATCCATTATCCAACCCGCAATATCCTAACTACAGGGTCACGGGGTTCTCCTGGAGCCAATCCCAGCTAAAACAGGGCACAAGGCAAGAAACAAATCCCGGGCAGGGCGCCAGTCCACCGCAGAAGAAACAAATCAAATTGACTTATACTTAGTGGTAGGAGAATTACATCCAAATTAGCATTTGTATTTTTACATTGGAGTTTTTGGCTTTGGTTCCTGATTTGCGCTTTTGGCTGTAACCATTGACTCTTCTAGTTATCATTCCATATACAGTATAGCCCTTTTGACTGTCTCTTGATCATAATTTTATTTTTTCCTTTTGATTTTTTTTTTCATATCCTGATCATTTTATTAAAAATCAGTCTCTATATTGCAGGTGTGTTTTCAGTCTAATATTAACAAAATGAGGAGTTTTCACTTAAACCTTGGATCCTTAAGATGCCTGGACCAAATGCAGAATTTATTCAACAGAAAGTGGATCTAGAGTGGTACATATCACAAAATGACATTGATATTTCCTGAGAAATATTCACTTGTAGCCTTTCTCTGTACTCTCATTGAATATGAGATCATTTGCTCTTCTGTCGGCCAGAAGAAATCTGGCTTCTTGAAGGTACAATAAAATCGAAGAAAACACATAAAGGGCTGAAAAACAGGATGCTATATTTAAAAACATGTTAATAATAGCATGTTGGCGGCTATTATGTTGGGATAACCCCTCGCCCTCATCCCAAGCTTGGTGCTTATTGAAACTTTCCATAGGCGTACAGCAGCAGTAATTACCCACTTCTCTATTTCAGTGCATCTTTAGGATGTACTAAGAAGCATGCCTGACAAATATTCCGAAAGAAAAAGGCTTCCATTAGTAAGCAAAAATAGCCCCGCAAAAAAAAAAAGCTGTTGTCTTAATTATGCAGCATGGAAAAGGTGGCAGTTTTTTGGACGAAAAGAAAGGATTCTAAAATTAGGAGCCCCGAAGAGTGCCTGTGTGAGATTAGTCACACTTGTCAGAAGCGTACGTGCTGGAGATGCTGCAAGACTCGCCTGAGCTGGCGTTCAAAGCTGCAATGCAACACAGAATGAAAAAGTAGATCCAAAACAGAGATTGGGAAAGGAATTGTCTGCTTTTTGAGTGACTGACTTCTTGACAAAAATCCATAATGAAGATAACTTCTAATAAATACAATGGAATTTAAGGGTGAAGTGTGAACTTTTCAAATAAAAAGGAATATGTTTAACCTGCTTCATTGAAAATATTCATTGCTTTTTTAATGTTAACACATGGGTCTGAGTTGCAGTGTTTGGTCTTAACATTCTCTAAGTGTCCTAACATGAAATTCCCTAAGCCGCATATATTCCAGCTCAGAGTCATGGGGATGGGGCCTATCACAGCAACACTGGGCACAAAGTAGGAACCTGTTCTAGACAAGGCGAGAGTCCATCACAAGGCCCAGTCACCCAGCTCATACTCGGCCAATGCAGAATCACCCATTTAAGTAAACTGCATTTCAATGGGGATGTGGCAGGACAAGCCACACAAATATGAGAACATGCAAACTCCAACAACAACTGCGTGCAGGATTCCACGCTAGAATTCAGGATCCATGAAGCAGAAGTGCTTACCACACAATCATGATAACATGCCTTCCCTCTCTCACCGTTTCTTTAACTCTTTGGGTCCAAGTAGCCTTTTGGATATACTTGTAATTTTTTTTCAAGAACCTATGATAGCTATAATTTGGACAGGGACATCAGCTTACGTGGTGCTCAAAAGTCCCCTGCCCGACCAAGGAGGTGATTTTTTGCTTTAGTCTTGAATTTAATCATATATCCAATCCATTAAAAAAAATAATGCTAAGCGAGTCCATTGTTTATTACTTAACCTAGGTGTGGTCTTACTGGTCAAGACCTGTGTGGTCGTTGCGTTAAAACATATCTCAACATCAACATCAAATACTCAACACTGGGAGAAAGAACAAAAATGAATATTCGTAAATTCCCCATTTTTGTTCAATGTGTAAGGAGCTAAATCATATTTATATAATTAATTGATGTAATTCATGATAATGAATAGAACTACTCAAAAATAGCAAACTGTACAAGTTCACGTATCCTTTAAATTTTGGAACAAAAAAATTGACCAGTGGGTTGCTTTAGTGGTCTCCACCCTTCAAGCCCCAAGGCAGAAGTGATAAGTCAGGCTGCACATGCGCAAATGTGAGCAAAGAGTTTGTGCTAGCAACCCAGAAACAGACTAGCGGCACCAGCAACAAACAACTTTTCACATACTCCAAAAATAAATATTTTTCTGTACTAGACATTACATTGAACATATAAAAAATTTGAAAATTTTAAATTAAGACAAGTAACTTAAGTTTGCTATAAACATTTTAAGTGTGTTAAATTATTGAGGTAAATTTACATCTTCTTTAATTGTTTCCCCTTTTGCCGTTAATATTGTCCGTTGGTGGATTTACTGTATGGCTATATGTTGATGGATCTTCATTTTCTGTGATTTTTGAATGCCATCGTTTGGATGATATTTTCATCATCACTGATGATGGGAGCCAAATACATTGTGAAATGTAGTGTCCCTCCCTTACTCTCTCACATGAGTTTTACTTGAGGAGATCTGCTTCCTTGGCTGTCCTTCAAAGCCACAGCCACTGCTCTTTCCATGCGGCTCTAATGATCTTTTCTCTGCCACGTCCCCTACCTGCACATTCACACCACTGGCTATGTCTCCCAAACCTCTCTTGTCATCAGAAGAAACACAACACTTTAACTAAAACAGTTTGGAATCTTTGATGCACCTACACAGAGTCCCCACTAGTGTTGAAATTGTACTAAAATTTTGACTTTGGTGCTGATACCAGCTATCGCAACTCAGTACTGGGACAGAAATGATATTGAAGCAAATTACAGAAAACTCCTATACCCTCACCCCCAGCTGCTTTGTCACACCATCCTACTCACATTCACACCACCCCGCTCCACTGCATTCTGGGATGCAGGTCTCTCTCAGATCTCAATGAAATACATAAATGACATTGAAAAGTGGGGAAAAAGAAAGTTTTCCCTCTTGGAATTCTGGTCACACTGCTAATTAACAGAGCACAGTGTGCCTGTACACAATTTATTTCTGGTAGCAAAATAAATATAGCACTGGTATAGCTGTAGTTAGGATATAGCGGGTTGGATAATGGATGGATGGATGGGTATAGTACCATTTTAAAAACTGAGTTTTGCAGTACTTTTTCAGTGCCATTAAACCGCACAAAACAAGTCTCCACTGCAATTGCATACCTAACATCCTCAGCTCTACAAAAGACAGATCAGTTAAGAACTACATGAATCGATCTGTTGAGGTCTGCATTACTCCACATTATCCCTAAAGTTTTTAGTTTAAACTGGGTTTAAAAACCAATTCTGTCACAGTTCTCCCCATAGCTATATATATATATATATATAAATGATTAATACAAAATATAAAGTAAAAATGCATAAAACAAATTAAACTGCACTTTACCTTTGAAAAGAATCATGGCTCCCAGCGCTTTAGCAGTTTGCCGTAAAAGTGAATCAGAAAAGATTGCGGACATTCTATAAGCACATGCCATTGATGGGTGATACAAGGAACATTATAAATGCACAGGGCACAGTATTACTTGGCCACTAACCTGGCCATGACCATGCCTGACTGCTGTGTCTGTGGCAATAATAAATGACCGTGCTGTTCCTGTTTCAAGCTGAATAAAGCTGGTGTTGCTAAAGTATTGGGACTCAGCTTTGTGTTTTGGGGTGCAAGACAGTGACTCACACGTTACAACACACACACGTGGTCACAATGCTATAGTAAACAGTATACACATGTGCAGATGTTGACTATATGAGTGAGGTACGCCAACTGAGACCGAGAATTGGAGACGATTACCCACAATCCCGCAGTGAGAGAGAGAGAGAGAGAGAGAGAGAGAGAAGAACCATCAATTCAGTTGTGATCACATGATGCTCAGCAGACAAAGCATATACAGTGGAACCTTGGTTCACAAACATCTCTGAACACATACAACCACGACAAAAAGTTCGCCAAACTTTTGTATCTGTTCACGACCACACACTCGGTTGACGAACAAGCCAGTTTCGTAAGCGCCGATGATTTCTGCATGTGTTCAGTCTCTCCCTGTACAGTACATTGTTCTCGGTGCATCACACAGACAGAGTCTCCCTCAAAACTGTGACCTCCTCTCAACCCAGCTTCCTCCTGTGGTATAGCGGGTCCACAGCTCCCATCAGAAAGGCCTGTTTTAATAAATAATCACCGCTCTCGCAGCTTAGCGAGGGGGAGTGGTGGTGTGTGGCCGAAGCAGTTCCTGAGGAGTTCATGACATGAGTGTTTCTCACCTAAGTGCTCAGGTGAGAAGCGGTCCGCATCCGTAATTGTTCCCAGGAGCTGCTGATTGCCATGACTACCACGCCTCTTCATAAATAGAAGCGCAAGTTGGCAAAAGGGAAAAAGAAGAGAACGGGAAAGAACGGGAGGTTGCAGGAGAAGGGAGATATCAGGAGGAGAAAGCAGTTGCAGCAGAGAGAGAGAGAGCGAGAGCGAGTGAGCGCGAGAGAGAGAGTGAGAGAGAGAGAGAGAGAGAGAGAGAGATACAGCAAGAGAGAGAGAGCGCAACCGCAGGCTCACGTACAGCTGAGAGCAAGCAAGCTGCTGAGCAGGGAGCCTGGGTGTTTGTCTCAGTGTTATTCAATGTTTTTGCATTTAGTTTACTATTACACTGTGCATTCTATGGTATAATTAACTATTTTTGTGCTTAAAAATCTTTAAAGAAAATATATTTACATACAGTTCGTATGGTCTGGAACGGATTAATTGTATTTACATACAATTCTATGGAGGAAATTAGTTCGGGTCACGACCAAATCGGGTTATGACCAGAGTTTTGGAACGAATTATGGTCATGACCCGAGGTTCCACTGTACATATTACTCGTATTCCAAGACCTCGCTCGTTTATCAAGTTAAAATTTATCAAATATTTTAGCTCATCTTGCAGACCAAGTTACTCGCAATCCAAGGTTTTACTGTATTAAGTACTGAAACACAAATTCGTAGTTTTGCAAAAGTTTTTAGTTTTCTTTGAGTATCCAGACACCATTTGGACACAGGAAATAGCTTACCACTGTCTAAGACACCCTCACATCACAAATTGGGGGCAAATGATCTAAAATGGCCAATCAAGTCACAACCAAAATGGCCACCCAAAACAAAAATGACAACATCAAATTGAAATCCATCCATCCATCCATTATCCAACCCGCTATATCGTAACTACAGGGTCACGGGGGTCTGCTTGAGCCAATCCCAGCCAGCACAGGGCACAAGGCAGGAAACAAACCCTGGGCAGGGCAAACACCCACACACCAATCACAAACCAGGGACCATTGAGGATCGCCAATGCACCTAACCTGCATGTCTTTGGACTGTGGGAGAAACCCGGAATACCTGGAGGAAACCCACACAGACACGGGGAGAACATGCAAACTCCATGCAGGGAAGACCCGGGAAGTGAACCCGGGTCTCCTTACTGCGAGGCAGCAGCGCTACCCACCACGCCACTAAAATTATGAAATGAAATAGAAAGAACAATAACTTTTTGTAACACATTTGAAAATTAAAAGATTACAGACCATGTACAAAAATTAAATCTGTGTAGTTTAAAACCTCAGATTTAGAAAATTCTGCCTATTAGAGCCAGAATAAGTTACAGTTCCCCCTCTACCCTGAAATGGAATGCGGCTCTTTTAATACATCCATGTATTTTCTGAAATTGACCATTCTAATTCAGTGTCTATGAGGCTAAGGTTTATCCCAGCAGCTTTAGGCACAAAGGAAGTACCAGGCTGGAATGGGGCAGCAGCCACAGATACCAACACAATGCCAATTTAGACTCAAATATCAACTAAAACTGCATGTCTCTGGAGAAGTGTTATGATACAAAAGAATATTGGATAAACTCATATGGACATAGGAAGAACATGAAAACTGCACACAGAAAGTGGCTTGTCCTCGACAGAACCGGTCAGGCAGCAGCACTTGCCACTAAACCATTTTAATATAATAATAACTAAAACAATCAATGAATATGGAAATTATAAGGTAATATACACGCCCTAACTAGTGGCTATAGAGAATTTTGACGTACAAATAGAAGATTAATTTTTACTGTTTCTGTTACATGAGAACACTTGTTCAGTGGAAGAAGAGAACGTCTAAAATTCAGTCTTCACCTTTTTTCTCTCATATTTCTCTGAAAATCTTATAAACAGTTTTTTTTTTTATAAGGAACACAAGTAGGTGCAAATGGTGTCAAGTTTGCTTCCTAACTGTTGGCCACCAGGGATGCCCTTTTAGCGCCAGTGTTGCCGAACCATTTAGTCTGTTTCTACTTTGCTCTCTCACCACTTCATTTATTCACTCATCAGTTCCAGTTTGCTTAATTAAATTCATCTCACAATGCCCAGGAAAATGTGTAACTTCACTTTTGAACGGAAGCATGACATTGAACACGACATTCAATAAATTTTCTAAATGCCACTGGTATACTATTGGGTGACAATCAGCTTTCTTCCATTCTGTTCAAAAATCTTGTTTGAATAGATGGGAAGTGAGGTGTTGAGTGCAGAGACATTTGGGCCAAACATTCAGCACAGAAGTGCTAACCAATCCCAATCCATGGGGATGCTTGAGGCTTTACTGGAGCACTTGCTGCAAAACTGTCAGCAAATTAGCACCGTGATGAGCAATAGAGAGTGAAAAATTGTAATCCATCTATTTAGATGGTCACCCTAACTTGAAGAATCAATTAGACTGAAATGATGCAAAAAAAGTAAAGCCAGACTTGACTCTTCCACTTAATGAGTGTGTCACATGCGGTGCCATTGTAACATCTTGAAATTTCAGTACCTTTCAGTGATGACTTCATAATAAGTCTTTCGCTTTCTTTGCTCTCTGCAGGCATGTAGGTGAAGGAGGGTCTGTTCTGAATGAAATATAATACTGATCTGAAATGCATTGTAATGAACCTTGAAATCGATTAAATTTAAATAAGTGCAACAGCATCTTTCTGAGGTTTCATAGAGAAGTTATTTCTAAGACTGCAGGCAGTGCCAAGGTAGACATCTAATCAAATGACAAATTCCATTAACAACAGCAACTGGCATCAAATTAAAAACTTGCTGCCACCACTGCCTTCTAGAACCAGGGGAGCTCTGCCATAAAACTAGAAATGCACTGTAATGTGTGGTTTAAAACGTTCATCGCAGCCTTAATTACATGTCTGTCAGCATCTCTTTATTTACGTGTTGTTTCATTTTCATGTTCTTGTGTGTGAGGGCTGCCTCTCTCAGTTGTAGTAGTAGCTCATCCTGAATTACTTCCATCCATGTGCGAGGGCAGCTTTAAAATACATTTAGACAAGCAAATGAATCCAAAATCGGATAAATAATTTATTGTAGTCTGTAAAATCCAGCCATTGTATACTATTAAATACTGGATGATAATGTCAGCCTTTGAGAATGTAATGGCAGAAATCAAGATAAATTATGTCAGAATATTTTACATCATTTATTAGATTTTTGTAACCAAAAATATTGAAGTAAAAAACAAATGGATCATTTCAAGAGGAAAACTTTAAGATAAAACCTTTGGATGTATAATTATGCACCCTCTTTATAACAAGGCATACTGCTGTTATAATTGTTTTATCAAGTTATTAGATCACCTATGACATGCACCTAACACAAAAGGTACCAACTTACCTCTTACGCTCTTCTCTTAATGGGGGATAGGAAGAAATGTCAAACCCAGTTATGTGCCAATAACCTATAACCTCTTACCGTCTCATTGTCCTTATTGTACCCCACCTAGTGAACCCTAGGGACCCCTCATGGCAGGCTTCTCACTGACTGAGACTGACTTTTATTTTCACTCCTTTAGCACCAAAAGAGGACTTCACAGAGCGTCCTTTGTACACTTAAGGGCTACAACTAGGCCAATCACATTTGCTACTTTAACTACAAGCCAGCTAATTTGCTGTCATCTTGTGCCCCTGAAGTCATGAACCAATGCAGTGCTATAAATTTATCAAATTTATAAATAAAGCTAATATTTTCACATATGATGCTGCATCATCCTCCAGTGCGTTTTTTTTTTTTTCTCTTAATCCTTGCTTTCTCAGCACCGTGTGTTTTTATTGTTTTTATTGTCTTTCTTTGGTGTCCGTTGTAACAGTTAAATGCACTGACTGGGTTAAGAAAATGGATGGACAGGGTTGTACCATTTGGAGGTGGTGGGGTGGGGGTCACCTCCTTATCCCCTAGAATGGATACCTGCATGAAAAGTAGGGTTATACCACTTGGGTAGGGGAAATCTTTTTACAGATTTACTAAATGTATGTATATTTATTCATGAGAATTTAAAAGTAATTAAATTCCCGGGTCTTCCCTGTTTCCTCCGGGTGCTCCGGTTTCCTCCCACAGTCCAAAGACATGCAGGTTAGGTGGACTGGCGATTCTAAATTAGCCCTAGTGTGTGATTGGTGTGTGGGTGTGTTTGTGTGTGTCCTGCGGTGGGTTGGCACCCTGCCCAGGATTGGTTCCTGCCTTGTGCCCTGTGTTGGCTGGCATTGGCTCCAGCAGACCCCCATGACCCTCTATTCGGATTCAGCGGGTTAGAAAATGGATGGATGGATAGTCTTGGTAGCACAGCAGCTCAACTGTAACAAGAAATGTGACAAAGAATCTTGCAGTGTTCTGGATAGCCACTCTGCCCCTAACTGTACAGTATATCACAAAAAGAATGATGTGCTTGATCCATTACTATTATTGTTTTACATGCTTCTCTTAAGTAAAGCCATTGATAAACTTGAATTTAAGTTTGAATTTTTAAGTCTAAGATCATTTAGCTTTATACACAAAGCAGGAGGTAGAGAATTTTTCAGTTATCAATGATTCCAAATAAACTTCAAATCTCTATTACCCAGGCCACTTAACAAACAGAGAACAAGCTTGACATTATCTGACACTGCAGGATGCTGAGCTTTACAAATGTTTTTTTGTTGCTGAGTAGTTTATTTATATTCACTTTCAACAGGTTTGCCAAAAAAATAAACAAGCTACAGCTTTTCCAAATTACTGCAGCAAGAGTTGTACTCGAAAGCGAGTGTCTGAACGCCTAATGCCTGTTTTATCTACACTTGATTGGATTCCAATATCATTTACAATTGATTTTAAAATACTCTTTATTGCATGAAATGCTCATAATAATTTTACGCCTGCATATCTTTTAGAAAGCCTGCCTTTATATTCCCCAAACCGTTCTCTCTGATCTTAAAGGGACAGCCCTTTCCATGCACCTAGAATGAGACACAAAGGGACTGGAGTGACTGTTTAGTTTTTATGCCCCAAAAATTGGATTGCTCCAGAACAACACTGCTCTGCTTTTAGGTTTCCTTGGTATGGCTGTACTAACAACAGATTTTAAACTAACTGTACACTTCATCACTTATTAAGTTCGATTTCTCTAAGCAACTTGAGATCTCTGATTTTCTGTTGTATTTTATTGCAGTTTTCTTCCTAATTTCTCAGATCAGAATTGAAATTTTCAAAACCAACCTCCACATCATCTAGCCACTTGTGCACCTCAGAAAAGCAATGTCTCATTATTTTGAACAAACTAAAAAAGCTTTGGCACATTCATGCCAATGATTATGTAGAAGTGTCTGCTGTTTCCAACATTATCAATTGCTCATGTCATGTTGATCAAAATGTATTATCTTGGTTCTCCATTGAATAGTCTTACCCCCAAAAACTAGAGGCATTATTTAATTGCATAAGGCATTACCAATTGTCATAATCTGTCCATCATATTTTCTGTACATTTCTATTAGACTTTTTCGGCAAATATGTCCTGAATTGGTCACATCACAGCAGACGCCTGCACAAGCTGGATTAGATATTCCAAAAGGTTCTTTTCGCATTGCATTGCAAAGGAAAAACATCCACTGTAATGTGGACGACAATCAGTGGCACGACGGACAGGATTGTCAGGAGGTATAGGGAGACGGCACTGTAATTCTCCATACAGAGCTGCATGTGCAGTTCTGCCTAAGGGTGTTTCCTGTGTTTACATTGCTAATTTTGTATTTTTTTCCTTTGGGCTATACAGTGCTGAAGAACAATCTCGTCCTTTTCTTTTCTGTATCACAATGATATGATCTGTCAACAAATTACAGTACAAACAGTAACAACGCAACAGTGAGTCCTGTGCAATCTCTTGCAATCAATCTCCCACATACAGTCATGTGTAACTTTGTGCCGCTGAAACTGATATATGCCATACATACTAAAAAGTGCAGCCTTGTGAATTTTCAATCATTGTCATCAAAACCTGAGCTGTAGTTCACATCAGAAAACACTATTATATTGACAATACAGCTAAGCATTTTGACTATCTTGTTTGTAGTACTAGGTTGTTGTACCGTGTTAGCCATTATGAATGTAGAGAAAAGCCAAGCAAAATGACACCTTTTATTGGCTAACTAAAAAGATTACAATATGCAAGCTTTCGAGGCAACTCAGGCCCTGTAATCATGTAACTCATGTAATCTTGCCTGAAGAAGGGGCCTGAGTTGCCTCGAAAGCTTGCATATTGTAATCTTTTTAGTTAGCCAATAAAAGGTGTCATTTTGCTTGGCCTTTCTCGACTATCTTGTTTGTAAACAACATTACAAGGACTTGTCATTCTGATGGCACTGACATGTTCATTGACATAAATATTTACTTTTGAGAGATTTTGAGCATGTTATGGTTTATTGCAGGTAATTCATTGTGTAGTGCTGTTTGTATGAATTGTTTTAAGAAATGCACTTACTGCTTTGCGGATGTTAAAGATGAATTGAGAAGTGTGACTGAGAAAAACTGTAAAACCATTAAAATAAAAGCTAATTTCCTTTCTCATTAAACATAATGTGAAAATAACTGATATATTTCTGACTTTGCTTTTATTATTATTACAATAGCTTTCAAATTAAGACTTGAAAGAGCATTTTCAGCATCAAGAAAGTTACCTCTGCCAAAGTTTGGCTTATGGAGGCTGCTGGCTAATTCTTAAATCAAAGGAGAAATAAAAAATAAATATTAAGGTCACATGTGTTGTAAAGGGGAAAAAGAATCCCGTTTAGTTTGATCCTGCAATGTTATTCTTTGACCATCAGACTAGCAAGCCACTTCACAAACTTATCCAAGTTTTCTGTATAACCTATGCTTCTTGTGATTTATTTTAAAATTTTGTTGTGTATTTTTCTACTTAAGTTGCTGTAAATGAAAGTATTTGCCAAATAAAAAATATAATGAAGAGGAAATATTTAAAGATCATTACAATGCAACATTTAGTCTATTCAGTAACTCCTGTTGTAACGGTTGTCACATGTTTTCATGGTTGTGTATTCTTTTAACCGTTTCTGCCTCATGCTTCCTTTAGGGTGTTTGCCCAGAGGAATTATTGACTGGAGAATATTTCTTTAAGGGGAGTAGGGGTCCAAACAGCGCCTGTGGGTCCTGGTTAAAATCTTCCTTAAAAGGCAAGGAGGCGCGTAGTTTAAAAGGGGGGAAGAGAAGAAAAGAAAGGAAGCGAGGAGGGCAGAGGAAGAAGAAAGGTTGTTAAAAGAAGAAGCTGGGAAGGAGAACGGAATTTGTAAAAGAAGCGCCTGGTAAAAGCACGGAAGGCTCAAGTTCACGGTTGGACGCAACAAAAAGGAGTGTGGGCTAACAGGAAAGCATCTTCGGAGTGCACGGCTTCAAGTATATTTTTGTTGAGGGTAGCGGCCATGGAAGGACGTTAACGCTCAGACTCCCGGGTGAGACGGATTTCATCTCTTAACGAAGGATCGCCCCAAGCCGGTGAGATCGCTCCTTTTACTTATAAATCAGATTACTAGGCAACGGAACGGAGTTGTCTAGATTACTGGACTATTCACGGACTTCCCAGGCCGTGTGGCTAGACTCTTTAAATCAACCTTATATAAAAGGGAATGGGGAACATGTGGGGATTGTGACTCTGTGGGTATAATTTTATATTTGTATATATGTGTATTGCTATAGATATCTATTTTGAATATAGGGGGGGTGTTGTTAAAGGATATATCTTGGTGCTTTTCTGGGCTTTCTTTCTTGCTGTCTGTCTGTATAGTATATAAGAGTAAAAGGGGTTGGTCTATTACTGGGTGTATATTTTTGGATAAGGAGGACTTAAATGAAGGGTTATTACTGGTGTGCTTTATAATATATATATATATTTTTTTTGGTTAAACAATTGTTAGGTGTTTATTTCTTTTTTTGATATAAACAACTCCATCTGGGGAACATCAAAGTTGGGTCTAAGGTTCTGTCGGTGCTCGGACATTATAATAATAATTTCCTATTAGAAGGAGTTTTTTGTGTGTGTCGGACTCCTCAACCATCAATTAGTGGAGTTCGCTACATAAGTGGTGGCCGTGACGGGACCGATTTGAACCGGGGTTTAATTTATTTGATTTCTTTTTTTTCTTCCTGTTTGTGGATTTATATACTTAGCTAGTTACCAGTTATGGCTACTGAGGCTTTAGAGCAGGGGCTCGATGGTGATGAAGATCTGCTGGCGAAGAATCCATGGTCTTGGGCCCACACGCCACTGTCAGGGCTTGCGAAAGAGTCAGAGAAGTTACGGGCATGTTGCAACGTTTGTATATGGATGACACCCTAGGAACTAATAGATCAGACATCAGTCTTCCATCTCCAATAACAGAGTTATTCGATAGGGTCCAGAGAATTGAAGGAAGGTTGGACCAGATGGTGGACACGCTGATGGCACGAGAGGAATCTCTTAGGGAATATATGGATACCACCTTTTCTCATTTGGAAGAGGCTATGGTTTGCCAGGCAGAAGATATTCTTAAAGAAACTGTGGCCTGTTTGAACGAAGAGATAAGAAGTGGCAGTCAGAATTGCAGGATGTGGTTCATCAGAGTACTCAAGGAAGGTGGCGTCCATTTAGCCATTCAACTCCATCGGGGCAGACTATATTGAGACCAGCAGTGTTGCCTGCTCCATCGGCAGCATTGCGCATGGACTTTCCCAAGATTGGGGAAGCTTATACCACCGATGACATTCTACGATTTGTGGAGCAGGGGGATGCCTTTATGGAGGTGCACTCTCTGACATCCAGCGAACTTATGGGGGTTTTGAATGCCTCTCTACACGGAGCAGTCGGTTGTTGGTGGCAGGCTGCCAAACGGACTATTGCGGATTGGGCTTCATTTAAGACAGCTTTTTTAGATGCCTTTCTACCCTCCGATTACTATGAAGAATTGGAACGGAGAGTACGGGAAATGGAACAGCAACCAGGGCAGGCCATTCGGGACTTTGCATATGAGTTCCAGGCCTTATGTCTTAAATGGAAACCAGACATAACCGACGAAGAAATCTTGCGTCGCTTATTGGGAGCATGCAACTCGAGACTGGCGGGAACACTCAGGGGCATGGTGAGGACGGTGGATGATCTCGTCAAACTGGGATCCATGGTGGAACGAGACTGGGCGGCTAAAAGAGGGTTTAGGCCGTCAAAAACAAAACCGGGGGAATCAACCAATACCGGTAATAAATACCAGAAGAAAGAGCCAATAGATGGTCAGCTAGCAACTGTGTTTGGTCAACCTTCCCTTCTGGTGGTTCCAGTTCAGCTAAGAGGCTTATGGGGAGAAGCCATAGTGGATACAGGGAGCACGTTTACCCTCATGCGTCTCAGTATGTGGCAAAAGATTAAGACCTCGGAGGACGAACTGACAGAGTCCACTTCGGTCAAGTTTATACTGGCGGATGGCAGAAGAGGGTCGCTCTGGGAAAGGTTCAGATCAAATACCAATTACAGCAGACGATATGGAAGACTGACACTTTCATACTGGATGATGCCCACCTGGCCATGCCCTTACTTCTAGGGTTGGACTCCATTATGGCTGCACAGATGACCATTTGCCCTTCTCGAGGAGAGTATAGCTTGCCTGGGGGTGGGGTGTTCCAGTTTGGAAGAAAAGGATCGGAAGAGCTTGGCCAACCCATCTCCCAGTTTTATTTAGCGGTGGCAGAGGTCCTGGACAAGGCCATGGACCCACTTATAATTAATCAACGGAAGAGGTACGTCCATTGTTAGGCAGATGGCCATCAGTATGGACAGACCAATTGGGGACTACTCAGATTGTCTCCCATGTTATTTATACAACTGACGAGTTGCCCATTAAACATCGGGTTTATAGAGCCTCTCCCCAAAAACTTCAAATTATTAGGGAAGAGCTTGCTAAGATGCTGCAGGCTGGCATAATTGAGCCATCATCTTCTCCATGGGCTTCGCCAGTGGTGTTGGTTCGGAAAGGGATGGATCACATCGGTTCTGTGTGGACTACCGAGCCCTAAACGCTAAAACCCGAGTGGATGCTTATCCTATGCCCCTAGTCCATGACATTCTGGAATCGCTCCATGGGGCAACAGTATTTTCCACCTTGGATCTACGCTCCGGTATTGGCAGGTACGGATGGGTGAAGACAGCGTACAGAAGACGGCAGTGATAACTCCGGAGGGTTTGTACCAATTTCGGGTTATGCCCTTTGGGTTGGTCAATGCCGGAGCTACATTCCAGAGGTTAATGGAACAAGTCCTGAAGGGGCTACTGCGGAAAATTTGTTTTGTATATATAGACGACATCATTGTATTCTCACCAACAAAAGATCAACACTTGCTGGATTTAGAAACAGTGTTTCGCGTCTCCATCAAGCCAACCTGACCTTGCACTTAAAGAAGTGCCATCTGATGCGATCCCAATTGACCTTCCTTGGCCATGTGGTTTCAGCAAGAGGAGTGGAGGTGGATCCCGAAAAGACCATCGCCATACGGGACTATCCAACCCCTACCAACGTGAAAGATCTGCAGAGGTTTTGGGGATGATAGGGTGGTATCATAAATTTATACCAAACATGGCAGACAGGGCAGCTCCTTTGCATCACCTCACCAAGAAGGGAGCCCCGTGGAAATGGTCACCCGAATGCCAGGAGGCAGTAGACAGGCTGAAGACCGCTCTGCAGGAGCCGCCCATCTTGGCACAGCCGGATCCACAACTACAGTTTCGGGTAAATACTGACGCAAGTAATGTGGGACTGGGGCGGTGCTTACACAGTGTCATACCAGTGGGGAGCATGTCATTGCCTATGCCTCAAGGAAATTAAGGGGACCTGAGCTTAACTACTCAGCCAGTGAAAAGGAATGTTTGGCTGTAATTTGGGCTGTGGAGAAGTGGCGGCACTATTTAGAGGGGACAGTATTCAGCGTTTATACTGATCATAATGCTTTGACCTGGGCTTTCAAGTGCTCAAAAACTTCTTCCAGGCTTACGAGATGGGTGCTTCGCTCCAAGAATTCAAATTCCAGGTTTACTACCGGAAGGGTCATGGCAATATAGTACCAGATGCGTTGTCTCGGATTCCTGAAGAGTCCCAAGAGGTACTGGTGGCTGTGGTCAAACCCTCTGTGTCTGAACTGCCCCTAGACTTGCAGGTAATCGCCGAGCTCAAACAACTTGTTCTGTTTGTCAGGGGTGCAGGGAAGGTTCAGGGAGTAGATCTGGGCATATCAGATATGAAGAACTTCAAGGGGTGCTGTATCGAGTGATCCCTCGAGACTTGGAGGCCACAAGTATCAGCTAGTGGTTCCCCAAGAGCTAACTTCCGAATTTCTCCAATACTTCCATGACAGTCCTTTTGGGGTCACCTGGGAAGACCAAGACCTTATTACGGATCCTGGAGGTAGCCTGGTGGCCCACCATTCGTAAGGATGTCTGGTACCATGTTAAAAACTGTCAGATATGTCAACAGTATAAGATTCCTCCAGGAAAACCGGCTGGTTTATGCCAATCCACAGTGGTGAAGGAACCAGGAGAAATGGTGGGAGTGGATTTGATGGGTCCTTTCCCTAGGTCCAAGAATAAAAAGACTGTATTATTAGTAGTGGTGGATTATTATTCCAAATGGGTGGAACTGTTTGCTTTGGCTAATGCAAAAGCAGGGAAGATATGCTCCATTCTTAGGGAAGACATCTTCACTCGGTGGGGTGTACCAAAATACATGGTGTCTGACAGAGGACCACAGTTTACCTGTGGTTTGATGGAAAACTTATGTTCCAGATGGGGGGTGATGAAAAATTGACAACAGCCTATCATCCCCAAACGAACATGACTGAACGGGTAAACAAAACCCTTAAAACTATGATTGCATCATATGTGGGGAAGAACCATCAAGACTGGGACCGCTGGTTGCGGAGCTTCGATTTGCGCTCAATACTGCAGTACAGAAGTTACCGGAGAGACCCCTGCTCTATTGGCTGTTGGTAGGCAGATCAAGGGACCCCTGGAGCGTCTCATTAAAGCCCCACACCCTAATTCAGTGTCTTATCTGACGATACATCAGCTAGTCACCTTAAAGAAGCAAGTGGAGAGTCGTGTGGCAAAGGCCAAAGCCAGGCAAGCCAGATCTTACAATAAACGTAGGAAAGAGGCCCACTACGATGTAGGGGATCTGGTCTGGATTAGGTCTCACCCACAATCCTCTAGAATAGATCAGTTTGCTTCCAAGCTTAAGCCAAAATATATTGGTCCGGCAAAAATACTAAAAATTTTATGACCTAATAATTACAGGGTTCAGTTTGAGACGGGAACAGAGTCTAAAAGTGACACTATGCATATAGTGAACCTAAAGCCCTACTTTGGTCCCTCTCCAGAGGGGGGGGTGGGGACTATGTAACGGTTGTCACATGTTTTCATGGTTGTGTATTCTTTTAACCGTTTCTGCCTCATGCTTCCTTTAGGGTGTTGCCCAGAGGAATTATTGACTGGAGAATATTTCTTTAAGGGAGTAGGGGTCCAAACAGCGCCTGTGGGTCCTGGCTAAAATCTTCCTTAAAAGGCAAGGAGGCGCATAGTTTAAAAGGGGAAGAGAAGAAAAAGAAAGGAAGCGAGGAGGGCGGAGGAAGAAGAAAGGTTGTTAAAAGAAGAAGCTGGGAAGGAGAACGGAATTTGTAAAAGAAGCGCCTGGTAAAAGCACGGAAGGCTCCGAAGTTCACGGTTGGACGCAACAAAAGGAGTGTGGGCTAACAGGAAAGCATCTTCGAGTGCACGGCTTCAAGTATATTTTTGTTGAGGGTAGCGGCCATGGAAGGGCGTTAACGCTCAGACTCCGGGGTGAGACGGATTTCATCTCTTAACGAAGGATCGCCCCCAAGCCGGTGAGATCGCTCCTTTTACTTATAAATCAGATGACTAGGCAGCGGAACGGAGTTGTCTAGATTACTGGACTATTCACGGACTTCCCAGGCCGTGTGGCTAGACTCTTTAAATCAACCTTATATAAAAGGGAATGGGGAACATGTGGGGATTGTGACTCTGTGGGTATAATTTTATATTTGTATATATGTGTATATATGTGTATTGCTATAGATATCTATTTTGAATATAGGGGGTGTTGTTAAAGGATATATCTTGGTGCTTTTCTGGGCTTTCTTTCTTGCTGTCTGTCTGTATAGTATATAAGGGGGTTGGTCTATTACTGGGTGTATATTTTTGGATAAGGAGTGACTTAAATGAAGGGTTATTACTGGTGTGCTTTATAATATATATATATATTTTTTTTTGGTTAAACAATTGTTAGGTGTTTATTTCTTTTTTTGATATAAACAACTCCATCTGGGGAACATCAAAGTTGGGTCTAAGGTTCTGTCGGTGCTCGGACATTATAATAATAATTTCCTATTAGAAGGAGTTTTTTGTGTGTGTCGGACTCCTCAACCTTCAATTAGTGGAGTTCGCTACACTGTGGTGAAACCCGAACTGACTCACTGTGCCTCAACTTATATAAAATCAACAAAGATAGGGAATGACTTCATGTCTTTTACACTCAAGGATGAGAAAGACCCATAGTGGAGCAGAAGTGTTTTGGATACAGAGGACTTAAGTCATATGTGCATTTACAGTTTTTCTCAATCGCTTTTGTGCATTTGTCAGATCAGAATTGAAATTCCCCAAATTTCTTGTTCAAACTCCATATCTGCCTATTAGTTGTGCACTTCGTAACAGCAAATTGCCATTGTGTTGAACAAATAGCAAATGTTTTGTACATCCATGCAACTGATTGTGTATAATTGTCTGCTGTTTTTTACGTTCTCATTTGCTTTTCTCATGTCAGTCAAAATATGTTATGCTTGTCAGTGTTCATTAGTCCTTCCACTTAAAACATCTACTCATTATTTCATTGCTTTAGTCATTCTTTTGCAAAAATGATTAACTAGTTGTCATAATCTGTCTAGCATATTTATTTATTTATTTATTTATTTGGTAAATCTGAAATTTATAACAGTATTGAGTAATTGGTCTCAGGTGACTCTTAACCTATAATCATGAGGCAATAACTGAACCAACGATCAACCAATAATCTACAATTGTAATCACAAGCTAATGAACAGGCACAACAGCCTGGAAGACGGCGAGTTAGGGTGGAAGAGTAAGGAGACAAAATAGAGGTAGAGGCAGAGGAGGCCAAGGGTTGTTCCTGATGAAATTATGGGCCACCATTGTGGACCAGGTTGTCAATCATGGTCTCACAATGGCTGAGGCTAGTCGAAGGGTACAGCCAAATATTGGCCGAACTACTGTCTTGTCCTCAATGATACAAACATTTCGTTTGGAGAACAGGTTGGTACTGTAATGTAAAAATATGTACACTGTATATTGTAGCACTTCAAAGTACAGTGTTTGCAGTAACTTGCTTTTCTGTATATTTTCATTATGTAGTTGATGCTGTATTGAACACTAGAATCTTTGCTGTATGTATTTTCTCCATTTTACAATACTGTCCAAATAGGACTACAAGACTACCTCACAGGGGTGGTTGGAGTCCTCTTTTTACTATTCAACAAGAGGAGGCCATTTGTGCCATGGTGGTTGCAAATAATGCCATTCGACTACAGGAGATACAGAGAGCTGTGATTGAAGTAACCATATATTTGAGAACATCCCATTTGTAAGTGTCTCTACAATTGACAGAGTGCTGAAAAGACACCAAATGAACATGAAACAAATCTACTGGGACCCATTTGAAAGAAATGATGACAGAGTAAAGAAGCGGCATTACCAATATGTTCAGGTAAAATATTTATTTGCATACTGTAATCTACAGTAAACAGTACAACTTTAGTTATATTTCTGCATAGTACAATAAAGTAAGTAAAATCTGAACAGGTTTGTATCTATTTGATTAAATATATTGTCCAAAATACTGTCAACAAAACATTTTACAGTACAGTATGTACTATAATTATGTTTATTTTTCTGTTGGTGTATAGCGTATAATGGATCTGGACTTGAGGGAACCACTTCATAATTTCATGTATGTTGATGAGGTAGGCTTCAATCTGGCTAAAGGCAGAAGGCGTGGAAGGAATCTCATTGGTCACAGAGCTACTGTTGATATTCCAGGCCATCAGGGAGGGAATATCACCAGGTGTGCAGCCATCTCTGACAATGGTGTGCTTACTCATATTCCCCTTGTAGGCCCATACAACACGCAACATCTGTTGGCCTTTATAGACACCCTGTACAGAGATATCCATCCATCCATTTTCTAACCGGCTGAATCCGAAAACAGGGTCACGGGGGTCTGCTGGAGCCAATCCCAGCCAACACAGGGCACAAGGCAGGAACCAATCCTGGGCAGGGTGCCAACCCACCGCAGGTGTACAGAGATATTATACCTGAAAACAAAAGGGTCTAATCCAGAATGATTTCCCAAAATATGTGATCATTTAGTACAATGTGACTTTCCATTGCTCACACACCATCAGAGAGTGGTTTACTAATGATGACAGGATGATCATGGAATTTCTCCCACCCGTTCCATAATCCAATTGAGGATTTTTTTTCTGCTTGAAGGTGGAAGGTTTATGATCGTCAGCCCCATACCCAGTTGAGCTTGTTGGATGCTATGAATGCAGCATGTGAACAGATAAATATGGACTCCTGCAGAGGATGGATCCGTCATTCAAGAAGGTATTTTCAATGCTGTATTTTTAGAGAGAAAATCCGCTGTGATATGGATGAAAATCTGTGGCCTGACAGACAAGAAATTCAGGATGTGTAAAAAACTCACTGCTATGCCCACACTACTACATTCTATGGAGTGTTTCCTCTGTTCATTTGCACTTTTTCCTTTATGCAATTAGACGCTGTAAAATAATAATTCTTTGCATTTATATAGCACTTTTCTCACTACTCAAAGTGCTCAAAGGCATTCTTTTCTTTTTACTGTAACATATTTCTGTGCAATTCAGTAAAGAACAGTATAAAAAATACTGTATCATATCCAGTCTCTGGCAATCAATCCCCTCAGCACTATTTGTACTTTGTATAAAATTATTTCTATTACGTTTTACTGTAGTATTGAAACTGAAGACATGGAAAAATGTTACAGTCACGTGAATTTTCAAACAATATTCCAAAAATCCTACTTACAGTACATCCAGTCTCTTGCAATCAATCCCTAAACAGTAAACACAGTAATTTGAAACTTTCTAGCATAGAAATTGTTATACCACACAGAAAATATGTTGCCTTATGGATTTTTAGACAGTATTACCAAAATCCTTGTCAAAAGTTTCAGTACAGATCAAACAATATTAAAAACATGTTCACACATTTTGACCATCTTGTTCATAGGCATTGGTGCAAGGATTTGTCATTCCGATGGCGCTGACAGTTTCATTGACACAAATATTTGCTTTTGGGGCATAAACTAAGCTTTTTGAGCAAGTTACTTGCTTTTTCAGGTAATGCACTCTGTTTTGCGGTTTGCACATATTTTTCTGAGAAATGCACTTATGTGCAAACGTAAAATTTCCTTCAAAAAATGCAACAAAGCAATTGAGAAAAACTGTAATGTATTTAAATAATCAGGAGTGACTTTTTAGCCTCGCAAAACATAATGGGGCCCTGGGACAAAAAAAAGTTTGCCTAAGCCCACCACATGGCAAATGTTTAGGAAATAATTCTGTGAACAAGGTCACTCGCAAACCCAGCAAATATGCTATAAAAAACATTTTTTTCTGGGGGACTCCCAACAGGTCAGGATTCTGGGCTATTGCCCTGGTAAACTTTTGCATTAATTCGGCCATGCTTTCAGAAGACAAAACCAAAATAACAATCCCACCGCTGAGGCATATATAAAGGTTGTTTTATCCATTAAAGAATAAAAGAAAATTAATTCCTGGTCCTATTTATATATCACATCTGATGACTTATGGCTCCAACCTTCGTGATCACATCTTTAAAGAAAACAAGACATTAACTAGAACTAACTAACTCAATACTTATTTTTTAAGGATATATAATGGAAACCTGTGATTCAAACCAAGGGAAAAAAATTGCAGAGTTAGAAGGGTTTCCTTCATACTGACAATTACAATATATGGAATAATAAGTTACCCAGTAGTGTGTGGTGGATACTGGTTTATCAAGACCATTAACTTTCAACTTGATGACATGTTGCCAAAGTAGTTAGTAAGAGTTGACAGGCTTTGTTGGTCTGAATGGCCTGATCTTATCAAACTTCTTCTGTTCTAGCAGCTCAAATAACTGAATCAAACAGTCCTGCAGCTAATAGAACCTGCTGTTTGTCGACTTGATGTTGAAAACTGGCCTATGATTTCAACTCAGGACCACTTTGATGGAGATCTGGCAGCCTGCCACTGAGTCTTCACTCAGTTGTTTTGTATTTTGGAAGTACAGCCTCTGCACCATTCTTTGAAATGACAGAGACATAGCAACCCAGTGGTGGCCCTGAACTACAGTGCACAAAAACAAATTGGACATGCAAAAGCAAATCACAAGCAGCTATGATAATACTAGCAAGCTAGTATTTCTGAAGTTTCAGACATTTTTGCTATATTAAGTGTCCTGATCTACCACAAAAAAAAAAAAGAAGAAGCAGAAGCTCCTTCCTTCAAGAGCTCCATAGTTGTCTCAGAATCTTAACATTTGTCAGATGACCTCGGCTGGACTGGTCTGATTTCTCTGTGTTCTCTTTTCTTTGTGATAACCTGGTTACTAGTTTTAGTGGTAAATTAATACAGTCTTCAAAAAGATGTCATTTTTCTCACATGATTGTCACACTACCTTTCAAATTATCCAATAATCCATGTCTAATTACTGAAATTAGAGCTTTATCTGTCCTCTCTAAATCAACTACTAGTGTCTTACAAATCACTAATTGACAGGCTGCCTTGTTTTAGATTTGATGATCTACTTGATGCTACTGCCTTTCTTTCTGGGGCTTCAAACAACCTTGAAGAACAAACTGCTATTGGAAAAGAAAAAACAAAATCAACATTGTGATATATTAATCCAATGTTAAAAACTGAGTGCATGAAGGAATTCTGCTGTGTTCAAAAAGCCTAATGGGGAAAAAAGAAAATTCTAAAAAGAGACCTAAACAAGACCAAACATATGAAACCAAATCATGACAGCTACTTGGTTACTGGTTGCTGGTTATTTTCTGAATGGCTGCTGTAAACCCCAGAGGTGTTAGGGTCTTCTGAGTATGCTCAGGGTACAGTGTCTGAGGTTCTGTTATAATGGGGACTGGTGGGACTGGTGCTGCTGCTCCCAGAATTTTATCTAGTGTACCAACTTTGAGTGCAAGTTGCTGGACTTTATAGACACCTCTTTAACCTAAGAAAAGAGGTTGTTAAAGTTGCAAATATCTTACTTAAAGAAAATATATATCTTTGATCTCCAAGTCTGTCAGTTTGTATTGTCTAAACATTTATTAGGCTCAAATACCATCTTAGCAAGCGATCTGTCAAAAAGATTTTAGGAATGAGTGGCAGAGAAAAAAAGAAGTCTTTCTTTGAGGCAAAGCAAAGAAGCTGTTGTTATTAGCAAGGGTCATTTCACAAAACATCATTAAACCATTCACCAAAATGGTTTAGGCATAAAACCAATATCAAAGTTGTAACAAAAGAAAACTCAAACTCACAATATTTGCATGATTTGCATTTGTGGATTTCTCGAGCATGGGTCTTTTCAACTTTATCAAGTACAATACAATACAATGCAATATAATTTATATTTGCCCAAAATCACACAGGAAGTGCCGCAATGGGCTTTAACAGGCCTTGCCTCTTGACAGCCCGTCAGCCTTGACTCTCTAAGAAGACAAGGAAAAACTCCCAAAAAAACCTTTGTAGGGAAAAAATGGAAGAAACCTTGGGAAAGGCAGTTCAAAGACAGACCCCTTTGCCAGGCAGGTTGGCCATGCAGTGGGTGTGAAAAACAAAGGGGGCAATACAATACAATACAATATATAGAAGAGAACACAAGTAATCCTCAATACAATATAAAAATAAAAATTTTACAAGTACAGGGCAGACTTTAACAGTAGATGATATCACATAATATGATTTGGATTTGTTTAGAGTCCTGGAGACCTCAGCCACTTAGCTGCCTCCCTCATTTGGCCATTCCACGGCTGAAACAGCACTGGGCCAGCCAATCCGATGACTGGACCCCTCTTTCCCATGATTCCTTTCATCCACCATCAAGGATGACTTTACCTTAAAGTCAAAGTTAAAGTCACCTTATAGGCAAAACAACTTGGCAGGTGGGCTGTGGCACCAAGTGTTACATTTGAGTACCGAAAAGAGAAGTAAAATTCAGATGCTGTCAGATGCACACCACCACCTTTAATATAAAGGCAAACATGATGTCACAGAAATAAAAATAAATAACACACAACAACAAGATGCAGTAATATGGCTACAAGCCTCACTTTCATTGGTTCAGGAGAAGGAGGTTGACAAAGAGGCTTAAGTAAATTTTTACAGACTTTTACATTTAGTCTAATTTCAAAATCTCTTTAATAAAATATAAGATGGCAGTTAACATTCAATACCTTGAATATACACCACTGAATTCTGGAATAATTAATGGAGAGAATATGCAGTCATTTATGATACTGGGTTTTTAACAGAAATAAGCTAGTTTTATTTCCTTTTATCTTATGGATTTTTCAAAAAATAGGTCTATTTTGAAATTTTCCTGGGTATGCAAATACATTCCAGTCATTCAGTGGGGTAGAGAAGACATACTGTCACAAGAAAATATTCATGTTAAGGATTGACTAATAAGAAAATATGCCACTCTTTCATTTTCACATTTCTTTGTGGTTTTAGCAAACAATGGTCATGTTGCCTAGATAGATAGATAGATAGATACTTTATTAATCAAAAGGGAAAATTCACATACTCCAGCAGCAGCATACTGATAAATAACAATATTAAATTAGAGAGTGATAAAAATGCAGGTATATCAGACAATAACTTTGTACAATGTTAATGTTTACCCCCCAGGTGGAACTGAAGAGTCGCATAGTATCGCATAGGGCCTCAGTCTGTCAGTGGAGCAGGACAGTGACAGCAGTTTGTCGCTGAAGCTGCTCCTCTGTCTGGAGATGACACTGTTCAGTAGATGCAGTCGATTCTCCATGATTGACAGGAGCCTGCTCAGCGCCCGTCGCTCTGCCACAAATATTGTATATATTCATTGTTTTTTATCGCATTATTATTATTGTTGTTATTTGTTATTGTTATTTTACCATTTTATAGGAAAATAAGTTTATGGAGGATTTGCATTTTGAATCTCATTGTACCATACAATAACAATAAAGGAGTTCAATTCAATTCAATAGAAGAGAGTGTATTTACAGATGATGATGACTGGCTTCTAAGTTGATTTAGATCTTAAGATGAAATGCAGTAAAAGTGTATATATATTACATTATACAGATACATTTTTAACTTTGTTTAAATGTATACTGTTAATAATTAAATGCGTGGACACGGTGGACAGTGGTTGTGATGAACTGGCTCTCCATTCAGGGATTGTCCCTGCCTCACGCTGTATGCTTGCTGGGTCTAGCATGACCCTGGATGGATAGATAGATGGAGTAATTAAACAAGTACTATGAAGATATTTCAATGTTCCTTAAAATTTTGAAGAATCAGCATTCTAAGCTTACAGATGGCTTAACGTCTATTACAGGGCTGATTGTGTGGCGATTGATTACTTGGAGAAAGAAAAGTAAGGACAGGAATTGAAGGTTAGTAAGTTTGAAAGAGACAGTACTGCTGCAATAAATTATTTCATCGAAGGTCGCGCATGGCTCAGCAGCATCTTGTGTGAGACATGAAAAATCACTGCGCCATCACGTTCCCATGTTTAATTACATGCTTTCATTCTAATCATCATGAAAATGATATCACGTATACATCTCAGTATTTTAATTATTCAGAGAGCTGTAATATCACGAATGTAATGGATTCTGTGTCATGTTGGAGAAAGAGAAAGAACGGAAGCGCATAGTGATTCACACACAGAGCACATTGAAGATCAAATACAAAACAAAGCATTAAACGTACTACTTTAGTTATGATGGGATTTGAGAAACTAGTAAATTAAATGATTTTAAGATGAAGTTGACAAAATAAACTACGTGATTAAAGTGGAAATTTCGAGATTAAAGTTGACATTTCGTGCTTTTTCCCACTGTGTGCCTATTTTTTTTTTGTCTGTACCCTAATAAGCTCAGATGGTGGGCTACAACTCACCTTTTCACTGTGACTTTGATATGTGACTTCTTTTTTATTTTGGCACTGTGCGACTTTATGAACTTGAGCTTTCGAGTTTCTCTGACACGTTATGTCACTCGATCAACTTCCTTTTGTCGATTATACCACTGTTTAAATCAACAAATAGTATGTTTTTCCTTTGCCTCCACTTGGTATTCGCTGAAATTCTTATATTTCCCCCCGTGCTTTTCCCATTGTCTTTTCACAGAACGCTGAGCTTAAGGGCTATTTATATTGATTTGCATATTCAAAGAGGCGTAATTCTGGGAGGAATTGGGGCGGGACAGCAGGCGCGTGCACATGCGTTACTTTTCACGCTGACCAGGATTTATGTAGTGGAAGAACGCGGAAGTTGTAGTACGCACAGATTCCTGCACAGATTCCTGCATCTGGATTTTTCTACACCATGTGTAAGCACATTTGTCTGATTTGAATTCCGTACACCATGTTATAGTTCAGTAGTGAATTCACTACATGGCGTTATGCATGAGGCCCCTGGTGTCTGATTTGAATTCCTCTCCAATTATTTGAGAGAATAGTTTTTTCGTCAATGGCGGAAGGCAATTGTTCAACTATTTCAATGCAAGTTGTGAACATTTGCTTAACATCTTCAAGCTGAGCACCAAGTAGTCTATATTTATTTTAAAACTTATTCACATTTCCCTGTACTTTTTTCCTCAGTTGTTTCTAGCATAACTTTAAAGGTTGCCTCAAAGCAATTACTTAAACATTTCTCCAAGTCTTTAATATCCTGAAGTTGCTTCTCATTTGTCATGTTTATGTCCTTTATGTCTTTCCTTATATCCTTTGAAATCTTCTTTATATTACTTTTTATCTCATTTATGTCTTCCCCGAGTGCAGTAGTTATTGTGGTGGTCATTGCAAGTGTCATTACCTTCAGCTCGCACTGTTCATTTCGGTCTTCTCCATGCTCCGCGGATGGAGTAGCAAGCCAAAGTCGGAGTCGGTGCCACTGACTCACAGTGGGTAGATGACAGCGTGGAAAGTAAGGCCATTTTTTGTTTCAATGAGCCTTCTGTAATTGACAAGTTGTTCTGGCCTGATTCACACACTTTCTCTCAAACTTTCACTCGTGGCTGAAGTCAATGCTGCAGCATCAGGTCCCGGGAGGTTTGTGCTTTTGCCTATCTGTTCCAAGTCAGTCTCTGGCAGGCCATACCTTGAACTTGAAATTGAGGCCTGTTTAGGCTTGGATGAAGCTTTAGCTGTCTATTCCATTTCTTTCTGAGCCTGTTGTCTGCCACTCATGCTTATATATACTTGCATATACTGTAATAGAAGCTCCTCAGGATGAGTAAATATAGGGTTCCTCGGGATGATAAAACAAAAAAATGACAAATAACACCACTGCTAATGAAGTTTCATCTCAGATATCCATCTCCCGAAACAGACAAGACCAACTGTTCAGAAGGGTTATGAACGCCCCAAGTACACAATCGATTGCTACAGGAAACTCTGTCTAAGAACCAGTATTCACCTCAGAAGTGGTTCTGTTGCCGTGGGTCAAAATGAACTCTGGGATGGTGAATTACACTTAAATAGATAAATAAATCCAGAGTCAAGTAAGTACTAGAGCAATGGTTTGCTGGTTTAGGGCAGCATTAAGAGAGAGAGATAGGCACAAGCAGGAGGGAGATAAGAAGGGAGCGTTTTAATGTACAATAGTTAGAAGGTGCCCAGTGGATGAGCCACCTCAGACAGGCCACCCTCATGTGAAAGGTGGGCCTGGGTGGGCAGCTCGGGTATTCTTTGTTTCTTCATATTTCCTTTAATACAGCAAGTTTTCCTTCTTTATCTCTTTTTCTTCCTTTAAAGCCAGGATATCTGCCATCTTAGGGCAGTCAAGATTGACTTTTTTTTTTTAAAGCCGTTTGTTTAACGTATTTATTTTCGTTCTAATTATACAAGTTTGCCTTTCGGTGTCTCAAACCTTTATGCTGTCATCTGATTTCTTACAGTGGTGTAGGTGGCAGGATTTGTTACAAATATAATAGAGCAACAACATCCATCCTGTGGCATCCTTCATATGGGCCATAGCAGCAGATCAAAATCCAGGTTGGGGAATAACCGACAGAGCTTGCGGATTCAGAGGTATGTAACCAAGCATGTGTCACTCTCTAATGGGAGCAACTGCTGGGACCGTCCAAGGTATTGTTGTCATTACATCCAGATGATGATATTGAGATGTTTTTTTTTTCTAGTTTTAGCATATGGCTACAGATTGGGCAAACATATTTGTGCTCTTCTTGAGGTGACCAGTTCAGTGGGCCTATTACAACCTAAAGGAGCAAATTATCACAGATTAGGACCAACTTAAAGCCAAGGTGCTGTTGAGGTATGGCATCAGTCCAGCCAGCAGGGAGTGGAAGTTCAACCCTGAGCACCTGGCACACTACCCAGTCTACAAAGTATGGGGCCGAGTTGGACGTTGCCTGAAACCAGTGGTCAATGATTCCAAAAAAGTGACAGAACTGGTACCCTATGACTTTCTGGTAAACACCCTCTGTGATTTTCTTGATTGGCTGGTCCGGGGACAGAATTACAAGATCACAGATGACCTCATTGCAGCCCTTGAGTGACCCAGGCAGCTTCTCAAGTTGAGCGTTTGGAACAGTCTGCTGTTCGTCAGAGATGTGTCGCCACATCAGAGGCTACCACTTTGGCGAGCTGATGGTCTTCAGAGGGAGAAACACAGCACAAACCCCTGGAGTGGCGGGTTATTACCATTACTAGAGCCCTTCATCTGTCCCCTGTGCGCAGACACGTTAACTCACTAACCCCTTAAGCACTTGAGGATAAATAGTATCCATCCATCCATCCATTATCCAACCCGCTACTTCCCAACCACAGGGTCACGGGGGTCTGCTGGAGCCAAATAAATAGTATCTGTTCCAGTTAATTTGTTAGATTTTTATATGCTACCCCTCAAAGAATTTTACTGTGTCAGTCAATCTTAACTCACTATCTTCATTTGCCATGCTTTCCCATGAAACTCCAGTTTCAGATTTCACACTCTTGGACTGATGGCACATGAAAATGACATGTCTTTCCCCCTAGCATACATTTATTTCTGTCATTAAAGCTTAAGAAACACAGTGGGAGAATTTCAGCAGTTTTTTCTTGGTTAGAATGAACTCCTACAACATGACTGATTCAACGTTAACACTTAACTAACCCTATTCACTATGTAAATCTCTTTTAAGCAGTGCCATCTGCCTTTTTATAATTTGCTATTTGAGTGAAAGTGTAAGGGTGTAAAAGAGCCAATTAGGAAAGCCCATTGCTATGCTATTGTGATAAGCAGACATTCCTGATGTTCCCAAAATAACATCACACCCACTTTCAACAACCTCTTCTCTTGTAGTCAAAGGCACAAGTTGAAGATGAAGAATAAAAAAAATAAATAAATCAAAACTTTGGCTCGGCTGCCCAACAAGAGCTCTGCTATCAGGGCCTACATCTAGCTGCTAGCTCGCCTACACTTGCACTCAACTTTTGAGACTTAACTGGAATGCAGCCTGCATTATTCTGAAGCCAAGTTTTTATGTATATATTATTTTTAACTGCTCTCTTAAGTTTTTATTTTTCTTTTCTATCAGTATACATTTTGAGTTTTTTATGTTCATGCTGCCTAGGTGAAACATATGCCATCGCAGAATAAGGATTTATTATCTGTTTATTTTCTTTTTGTTTTTATCTAGCAGTGGATGCCTATGGTGGCTTGCTTGGTTCATCAGAAATCACACTGTAAGAAGCGCCATCATTTCTTAGGAGATGGACATCAAATTAACAAGCCATTTTGCAGTTACAGAATGAAATTCTTTGTTACTGTATATAAATAGCTTAGTGGCCTCTTCTCTAGGGAGTCCTAAAACTGTACTGAATGTGCAGAGTTTGTTTTATTGTTTTACTGGTTGATGTCCTTTTTATTCAGTTTTACAATTTAATGCCTAAACACAAGTCTATACACATAGTGGGCAGCTGTACATATGTCCATACTCTTCAAAGGCCTTTAGATGAACTGGTGACTTTAAATTAGCCCCATGTGTGAGCACAGGGGTCTGAATAAGTATGACAAGATGAGGTTTAAACTCAATGGAGTATTACAATATTTGTATATCATGATACGTCACCTATATGATAAAGGCAAGGCAGGTATCAGATTTTACTTCTTCTTTAGTTCACAATGCATCAGGTTCATTGTGCCATCTGTGGAAATGTAGAAGCAATGAAATTTACTGGCACTCAAATAACAAATAGCGTTACCTCTACATTCCCACAGATGGCTCACTGCAAACATTAGCACCGAATCTTAACACTGTTGTGAATCCTGTGGTTTGTGTCTCTACGATCATTTTTGGGAGATCTTTCAAGCACTGGTTTAGTTTTGTGATGTCACCGCATTTCCATTTTGTAGTGTGTAATTCTTATGTGCAGTGCCATCTTCTGTTTTGTTATCATGCTGTCAGTACAGAGGCTTGCATATTGCTATAGTATGTGCAAGCTTTTTTAATCTCTAATTTTCATAAATGTATTATGCCTTTTCTGATTATATTCTTGGTATTCCAATGGGGTTTTCACAAGCAAAGATTTTGAATATCGGTGGTGGGTTGGCACCCTGCCCAGGATTGGTTCCTGCCTTGTGCCCTGTGTTGGCTGGGATTGGCTCCACCAGACCCCTGTGACCCTGTGTTCGGATTCAGCGGGTTGGAAAATGGATGGATGAATGGATTTTGAATATTTAGTCTTAAATGTTGTATCTGGTTTGTTCTAGACGCATATAGTTTGTTTACTTTTCCCTATGGGCACTGCTATTTTAGAGCCTTTTGTATTTGTCGTTTCCTTGGCGACGTTTCCCAGAATACACTGCAACATGCCCATTTGTGACGTCTTTGAAACAACACTTTAAATGTTGTTGTTTGATAGATAAAGTATGTTGAAGAATAGTTTTGTTCTTCTCATTGGGGGAATCTCTGCTCTTGTTTTTTGACTCTCATTTTCCTTTTGTTGCTTGGTCATGTTGACTCCTGCTTTGGAACTTTGACCCATTCATTGCCTACGAATTTCTCAGTCCTTTATTGTTTTTTTCTTTGCATATCTCTTGTGAGTCAGTGCACAAGCTTTGTATTCAGATAAAAAGAAAACCATCTATAATAGCAGAATTACCATGTAGATAGAGAAAGGAATCAAGACAGGTTTAGTGTAATAATAATCTGTTTTTATATGTGTATTTTGTGTTATTTTAGGGTTTTTGTCATTGAGAATCAGTTGTTAGGGGTTCGTTTTATTCACTACGTTTATTTTTGTTTTTATTAAATCCCTTTCTTTGCTTTTGCACCGGAGTCTCATCACATTTGTAACATCACCGGCAGTGACAGTATCAACATGGCAGCAGTTCCATGATGTATTATCCATTGGTTGGATAAATGAAAACAATGAAGCGGCTTTTTAGCAAGCAATAGACAGTAACACAATGACTGAGAAACAGTGATTTACATGACTCCACTATGTTGCTGTTTTACATAAGGCATTTTAATGCAGTCACCATTTTACTGACAGCAACAACAGCTCTTGCAAGTCACATGATATGGAAGTCACGTGATGAGTGATGTCATCAAGGTACCACTATAAAACATGATGTTGTTCACAAGGAAGAGTCCAAACCAAGACAAAAGAAAGACCTTGTTGTAGTGTTGTTCAGAAATACTTAAAGACTAAACATTAATTAGGGGTTTGCTTTCATTTGGCATTTTTTTGATACTAACTTTGAGTTTCACTTTTCTATTTTGCTTTATAAGTCACCTGGGGCCTCATGCATAACGTAGAATTCGCACTATAACATGACGTAAGCACAAAAGCCAAAATGTGCTTACTATACACAAAAAAATCTAGATGCAGGAATCTGTGCGCACTCCAACTTCCACGTTCTTCTGCTCCATAAATCCCGGTCAGCGTGAAAAGTAACGCTCATGCACGCGCCTTCTGTCCCGCCCCAACTCCTCCCAGAATTACACCTCTATGAATATGCAAATCAATATAAATCACCCTTAAGCTCAGCCTTGTGTGAAAAGACAATGGGAAAAGCAAGAGGGAAAATGGAAGAATTTCAGTGAATACCAAGTTGAGGAAAAGGAAAAACATACTATCTGTTGGTTTAAACAGTGGTATAATCAACAAAAGGAAGTTGATCGCCTGACATAGTCGCACAGTGCCCAAAATAAAAAAGAAGTCACATATCGAAGTTGCCATGAAAAGGCGAGTCATAGCCCACCATCTGAGTGTCATATGAAAGCTTATTAGCGTGCAGAGAAAAAAAAAGGCACACAGTGGGGAAAATGAAATGTCAACTTTAATCTCGAAATTTCCACTTTAATCACGTAGTTTATTTTGTCATTAAAGTAAAACATCATAAACGTCATCTTAAAATCGTTTAATCAACCAGTTTCTCAAATCACATTGTAATTAAAGTAGCACGGTTAATGCTTTGTTTTGTATGTAATCATCTATGTGCTCTATGTGTGTGAATCACTACGTGCTTTCTCCAACAGGACACAGAATCCATTACATTCGTGACATTACAGCTCTCTGAATAATTAAAATACTGAGATGTATACGTGATATCTTTTTCATGATGATAGGAGTTAAAGCATGTCATTAAACAGGGGAATACGGTGCGTGATTGTGCACGACCTTCGCTGAAATTATTGCAGCAGTACTGTCTCTTTCAAACATCTCCAATTCCTGTCCTTACTTTTCTTTCTCCACATACCCAATCGTCACACAATCAGCTCTGTAATAGACATTAAGCCATTGGTAAGCTAACAACGACAATTCTTGAAAACTTTTAAGGAATATTGAAATATCTTCGTAGTATGTGTTTAATTATTCTATCCATCTATTCTTCCAGTGTCGCATCAGCCCCAGAAAGAATACAGCACAAGGCATGATCAATACGTAAACTAGTTAGCACCGTATCCTCACATGTTTAATTATTAACAATATAGATTATTTAAATGAAGTTAAAGTTTTATCTGTATAATATAATCAACATATTTTGCAGAATTTCATCTTAAAAATGATATCGTCATCATATGTAAATACGCGCTTTACAAAGTGGCTCAGGTTGTGCAATACTATAACTGTAATGCAAGTTTACAGTGGGGTGATTGTACACATAAGTACAAACAGTTCTACAAGGAGCAATCAGATGCATTACACTGAAACTAACTGCATATTGTTTATTAGTGTATTTATAAAGCGCGCAGGAATGTGAATCTATGAAATAAAGGGTAACCACACAGGAACAGTAACACTGCTTTGGCGCTGGGTGCCGCCAGTCTGCAAAACCAAGCGGAGACCTTGCGTGCGACAAGAAATGAGGTACCATGGAAAAGTGCGTGGCTTTACGCCAAGTTTAGGTTTTATACATCGCAATTTGAATATAGAAAAGATCTTACACAACATTTCTGTGCATACGCGTTTATGCATGAGGCCCTGGGCTGACTAAGGAACATCCATCAAGTCAAGTCAAGCTGATGAGCATGCACTGGTACAGTGCATTGCTGCACCCACTACACAACGAAACAACTCAGGATCCTGGTTTGCAACCCCCCAGGCAGATGCACGGTCCAGTCCCACCCTCCAGAAATAACCCACTATCTGCCACAGCCAGGTGTTATGTGAGCGACCCATTGGCCTGGTCCAGCCACTTGTGTCCCCAACAATGAGGATCTTACGAACTGGATCACCCTCGGGAAGCGCCACATGGCGTAGTGCCATAATTGACACTCCCTCAGAATGCAGGTAATGTGCCTCATTCGGGACTCCATGAGCAACCACTCATCTGACACAAAGTCAAACCAACTGGTACCCAAGGATTTTCCGAGAGACACAATACCAAAGGAGTCCAGTCTTCGTCTCAGGTCACTGGATAGCATCCAAGTCTCACAACCATATAGTAAGACAGGAAGCACCAGGACTCTAAAGACTTGGACCTTCATCCTTTTGCATAGATATCCGTCTACTGACTTCACAGGAAGAGTCATCAGAGACATGAATGTCACTGCCAAGGTAAGTAGACCTCTCAACAAGGTCAACACTCTCTCCGCAAACAGACACACTGCTGATGGCTGTGCCTGAGAGGCCATTGAAGGCCTGGATCTTGGTTTTATCCAGGACACTCACAATCCCAGACACTCGGACTCCTCACTCAGTCTTTCGAGCACCCCGATCAGAGCCTCCATTGACTCCGCAAAGATCACAGCATTGTCAGCAAAGTCAATATCCGTGAATCTTTCTTCACCAACAGATGTCCTACAGCCGCTGGACCCCACGACTTTGCCCAACACACAGTCCATACAAGCATTGAACAGAGAAGGAGCAAGAACAAACAGAACCCCAGAATCAACTGGGAAAAATGCAGAGGTCCTGCTTCCACTCTGCACAGCACTCACAGTACCAGTGTACAGGCCAGCCATGATATCCAGCAACCTGAGGGGATCCCGCAAACCCTCAGGATGTCCCAAAGGGCAGCTTGATCAACTGAGTCAAAGGCTGCAAAGACTCTCTGCCGATATTTGCGTTTGCGCTCCATGAGAACCTTTAGTGCCAGGATGTGGTCGATGGTAGACTTCTTAGGTGTAAAACCAGACTGTTCTGGTCGCTGGTAGTTGAGCAAGTGCTCACGGATCCTATTGAGGACGACTTTAGTAAGGTCCTTACCCAGCACTGAGAGCAGTGTTATCCCCCTATAGTTGCTGCAATACAGGCGATCACCCTTCCCTTTCCAGATAGGGATGACAAGTCCTGTTTTCCAGTCAGTTGGGATGATGCCAGTCTCCCAAATGGAAACAAAGATTGCTTGCAATGCCAGGAGGACAGCCTTACCACCAGCCTGGAGAAGTTCACCCCGGATACCACAGATCCCTGCAGCCTTTTCCCTCATCAACTGGTTCACCACCTGTGCAATCTCAGTGAGTTCGAGTGGTTCACAGCTAATTGGAGGATCAGCCTCAAGAATCGTAGACCCAGAGATATCCAACGTGCTAGCCAGAGGATCAGCTTTGAACAACTGCTCAAAGTAGCCAGCCCAGCGGGTCACAGTGCAGTGTCATCCGTAAGGACAGTTCCATCAGCCGCCCTAACTGCATCAAGACAACCCAAAATCTGTCCTTTATTTCTCTATCTCAATACGTTAATTTCCAAGTTCTTTTGAACTTGCTTTCTAGAAGTGAAAATAACATTGTCAGCTTTAGAAACTCATTTTAAACCTTTACCCGCTGCAAAGTGTTCAATTTGGCATCAATTAGAAGATACAAAGAAGCCTGAGTAAAACTTAATTGCAAGGTACAAGTGCATTATTTTGCTTTAATAACAGAAGAACCCCTGTAAATTATATGCAATGCAAGCATCTACCATTTAGAAATCAACTAATAGACCAATTACTGAGCTCTGGGAGATAATCATAGTGTTAAAAACTGGCAGCTCTATCATAGATCATGGAAAACTAAGACAATGGCAAAATTAAAAATAAACAGGTGAAAAATACAACTTACATGTTCATGCCTTGTACACGAGTGAATAAATAACCTGTCTTGAATAGGCAGCTAATGTTTTTTCAGAGACAGGAATATTAAAGGTATTTTTCAAAATTAGAGAGGCAATAAATGAGAGTAACCAGGAGGCCGCCGAATTTCTTTATTAGAAGGACATCCCACAGTGTATCATGAGCAAAGTAAGAGGATACAGTTAAGACAAGCAGCAAAAATACAAATGCTGACCACTTAACACAATAAACTCTTCCGCTTATCTTTAAAAGTACCAGTTGTATCAAAGTCTGTCTCGCTGATGAGTGAGTTTTAGTTTACATTTTATTTTATGTGCCGTGCCATCAGAGGTTGTCACCATGTCATCCTGATTTGTGTGTATGGGTATTTTGGTAAAATACAACTCTTTACAATCCTTTTTATTCATATTTGAATATTCTAGGTACTAGATTTTATTTTTGTTTTTGTTTTTTCTTCTAGTTTTCTGTATCCTGTCTAAGTACTCAACAGTTATCTTTGATGCTTAACAAGATAAAGGAGATCCTGCTACCTGCACGATGAGACCTATAGAACTGAATCTCGTAGAACAGGGTTTTTTGTCACACCATATCTTGCCATATTTAGTGCCCTCAAGACCCATTCCTTCTTGAATACCTGGACAATTGCCAGAGCACGGAGGTCCACCATGGAGAATCAAGGACAATCTCCACAGCAAAATAGTAATATTGAAAACTTAACCTACAGTGACCATCAAAATCCACTCTGCAAACTATTTGCAACCAATTACCATTGAATGTAACAGTAACTCATGACCCAATAGCAGCAACTGACCCATAGTTTAAGAAACTCTGTTCTAGAAAGTTTCATCATATGTAAATGGTAATGACAGTAGAAAGCCCATATTGTATACGGCTGGTCTGTCATTTGGTCTAGGAGCACCAACAAAGGCAGCTCCATGTTCCTTTTCTTGTCAGGGAACAGTTTGGGCAAAGTAGCTAGATGGCAGGGCATCTGAAGAAAAAAAATGTACCAGTAAACTAAAGAATAATTAGTAAACCATAATCCAGATAGACAGACAGATAGATAGATAGATAGATAGATGATACTTTATTGGCACAGGTGGCCAAGAATCAGTTATATTAAGTTAAATACAAACATTTAAGTACACTAACTACACAAATAACAAATACTGTACAAATAATGCAATCACATTAAGTACATTAGATGGTACATACCATAATACCAGTGCAGTGAGAACTCTGTAAATAATACTACTACCAAAGTGACAAAGACTAAAGTGACAATGTCAAAGTAAAATAAAATAAAGTGACATGGCTTATGCTGATACAGTAATGACTAAGTTGTGAGATATCAGCTACAGTATATGTAGTGCATAGCTAATACATCTAAAATAGCTTATGAGCAGAGAATAGCTCTGGGGACAAAGGATCTTTTGTATCTGTCCGTGTTGCAGTTCTGTGACAGCAGCCAACCACTAAACAAACTCCTCTGCTTAATTATGATGGTGTATAGTGGGTGGTGTTCATTGTCCATAATATATACCAGCTTGCAAAGTGTCCTCCTCTCTGGAACTGTCACCAGAGAGTCCATTTCCATTCCAACCACAGATCAGCGCCTTCAATAGAGACAGGTCTCAGTGAAGGCCTAGCACCTATGGTAGTCCATGACCATCTCCTTGCTTTTGGAAGTGTTCAACAGCAGTTGAATTGACCGACACCATCCCACAAAGTCATCCACCAGACCCCTGTACTACTCCTCCTGTCCACCCAGACACACTCCACAATGGCAGTGTCATCTGAGAACTTCTTTATGTGGCATGTCCCTGAATTGTAGTTAAAGTCTAATGTGTACAGGGTGAAGAGGAAAGGGGAAAGAACAGTACCCCGTGGAGCTCCTGTGCTACTGATTACAGTCTGTGATGTGCAGTTCCTCAGTCGGACAAACTAAATCTACCAGTGAGGTAATGTGATCCAGTTCAACAGATGTGAGTACACTCCCATTCTGGACAGCTTGACCTTCAGTAGAAGGGATTTAATGGTGCTGAAGACACAGAAAATGTCATAGAACATGATCCTCACAGCACTACATCCTTTTTCCAGATGCAAATGGGTCCAGTGGAAATGGTAGATGGCATAATCCACATCCAACTTCTCTTGATAGGCAAACTGCAGGGGTTCTAGTATATGATTCACCTGTGGTCTGAGGAGATGTACAAGTAGTCACTCCAGGGTCTTCATGATTTGGGATGTTAAGGCCACAGGTCATTGAGTTCACTGGATCTAATTTTCTTGGGAACATGAGGTCTTCCACAGTGTGGGGACCCTTCCCAGTCACATACTCTGGTTGAAAATGTGCTGAAGGGGTTCTGCACTGGCTCTGAGAAGTCTTGGATACACCTTATCTGGGCCAGATGCCTTCCTCCTCAGTTCTCTCTGACCTGGTCAACAGTGATGGTGTGAGAAACAGGGGGCAGAGAAGCAGGGGGGTTGTTAGGATCTTCTGTTGTGCAGCAGTGCTGGTGGGGGGAGTGGGTTGGCAGTTTCTGGGTGGGGTGGGTAAGTAGCTGTGAGGGACAGGATGATAACAAAGAGTTCACAACAGGTAAATAAGGAGCAGAGCAGTTGAACCATTGAAGAAGAAATTGAACTCATTCACTCTCCCCATGTGGTCCTCTGCTGTACAGCTGTTCCTTTGCTTATAGTTTGTGACAGTCTTGACACCATCCCACACCTCCCTGATGTTATTTTGCTGCAGCTTGTATTCTACCTTCTTCATATATGACTCCTTAGCCTCTCTTAGTTGAAACTTAAGATCTGGTCCTTGTTTTTGAAGGCCCTCATTTTCTTGTTAAGAAGGTCCTTAGCATTACTGGTATTCCAGGGCTTATTATTAGCAAAGCAGTGTACACTTTTAACTGGGACAACAGTATCCATAAACAAGTTCAGATAGTCTGTCACACAGTTTGTAATCCCCTCAATATCCTCCGGAACCCTACAGAACACTCCAGTAAGTAGACTCAAAGCAGTCTCTAAGGGCATTTTCAGCTTCAGGAGACCATTTCTCTAACCCATAATTCTATCTGCTGTATTACCAAGGTGCATAAACATTCATCTCCGCGCCAGCTAAGTGTGTCTTTCTTCATGAGACTTTAATCATATTGTGTACAACTAAAAACTAACAGAAGTAACCTTTACAGCAATTAGCGGGACATGTTTTGAAGACAGTTCAGTCTCTGTGCACATTTGGTTTTATTTTTTGTACTTATACATCTAAGGAATAGCAAATGAACTAAATGAATATGTTGCTCAAGTAATTTTCAAAGAAGAACCAAATGGAATACCTCATGCAGAAATAAGCTCTGAGTTCATACATTTTAAAACAGAAGATTCAGATGAGCTTCAATCCCTTAACAAATTAAAGACTAATAAGAGCCCCAGACCTGATGGGATTTTACTAGATGTTCTGGAAGAAATGAAAGAAGTCATCTATAAACCTTTCAGGGATGAGTCACTTCTTGGAGAAAAAGTACTGGATGACTGGAAAATTATAAATGTCTTGAGGTGATTACTGATCTCTAAGTCTTACTTCTGTAAAATGCAAAATTACAAAAACCATAATAAGAAATAAACAAGAAAAGTGCTTGTAAAAAAATTAACACACAAGCACAACATTACATAAAAGCCAGTGTGGAGTGTAGAGAGGAAGATCATACCAAATCAGTCCATTAGATTTTTTTGAACAACTGCATCAGTTCACAAAATTAAAGCGAACAACATTGTTTACTTCAGCTTTCAAAAGACTTTGATACTGTGCCATGAAGAAGAGTCATTTTGAAGCCAGAAGTTGTAGGCATCAGCAGTCACCTCCAAAACTGAAGTGACAGGAGACAAAGCATAAACCCTGTTTGAGGTGATGTTTAACATAGAAAAGGAGTAAGGTCCGATGGCCAAGGTGGACAGAAAAAAAAAAAAAAAAACTCCAGACGGCTGGAGAAAAAAAATAAAATCTGCAGGGGTTCCAAGCCATTAGACTGCCCAGTCCCCTCTGGGCATTCTACCTAACATAAATGAAATAGTCCTCTTTGTAGTTAGGGTTCTCACGGAGTCACTTGATGTTGATGGTCATACAGACTTCTGGCTTTTAATCCATCCATCATTGTTGGAACATCACGGTGCTTTGAGTAGATGCGCCACCACCAAAAGCACACCGGAAAAGGAAACAGAAGAGAGAGTAGGGGTTGACAATATGACAATAATGACCCTATAAAGCTATAAATGCTATGCATAAACACTTTCAATTTATGCTTCATGCTTTTTCAAGAATTTTGAAAACTAAAAAGGATTTTTGATTTATGAAAGTAAAATTTTATTATATGTTGATAATGTGATGATAAGCCACAATGTTATAACATCAGATTAAACTTTACAGTAAGCTGTATCGCTTACGGTCTCACAGTCTTCATTCATTTCTACTCTCCACTGTATAGACCTCACGCCAAACTGCACCTTCTAGCGATGTGCTTCAAAACAGTTTGAAGGCCCAGAATCCATGCACAAGAACACTTCACGTGATTTTTACATGTTCTGATCAATTGCCTTGTATCTTACCTTCCTTGTGTGGCTCTCACGTTTGGCGTCAAGCATCCAGAGAAGAGTTCAACTGGGATGGTAGTCCTGTCATACCGTAATGCACATGTCCTAGGGTGAGCTCAGGGAGGAGCAAAAGAGCAAAAGCTCTCTTTGCTTGTACTTCTCAGCACACACTAAGCATTTGATTGTTTTGTGTGGCTACATGCTAAATTACAACTGAAATCCTTTCTGTTTTCTTATGGAGACCTTCAAGAAAAAACTAAATGGGCCTGCAGCTACAAAAACAGCACAGTAACTTGCATAATTTTTATAATAGTGTTAATTAGACAGCAATATATTATGTGCATAGTCTGATACTGCGAAGGCCGGTATGCCAGACAGTCAGCTTATGATGTAAGATTAAGCCTTAAAGAAATATGTCTCTATGGCAGTAGACTGCAAGCTTTAGAGAGTAGAGTAGTGCAACAAATATGCGTAGGCCATTATTCTGGCCTGCAAAGTTATACTGATAGACAGATGGGCCGTTATACTGCCCTTTCGGGTATAAACCAGCCTGCTGGGTCCAAAGGGTTAACTTAAAGGCAGAAAGAACGCAATGTGGAACAGTGGAGGCAGTGAAAGTTGCATGCTGCAAACTGGGCCTTGGAATAAGGTGGGTTTAAGAAGATGAACAATATCTCAAGACATTTTGACCCCAAGAACCAAATCAATGGACTTCAGACACATCTCTGTTAGGATTTTCATACTTTTAAAAAATTAACATCCATATACAACACAGGAAAATACATTTTGGAGGATTAATGTAGTGTAGTTTCTATATACTTTCATATAAAGACAGACCAAAGGTCTTATTTTTAATGCTATTTTGCTACAGCTTTTATGTCTGTTTCTGATGAGTAGATTAGGAATTGTTTCATTTCAAAGAAACATGGAGGTATTCCACATGCGTTTATGTTAGTTACAGTTTGTCTGAGGTTGGATTCAAAAGTTATTAAGGTTACTCTGAATTTCTATTATTTGAATTGTGAGGGATAACATACTAGGACCAGTGTCCCAACAAGAATTGGTTTGGGATCTTAACCTAGCTGGGATGCCAATAAAATGGAAAGATGGAGGAGAGCAATATTTCCAGCTTATTGGTCACCCCCAGGGTACACTAGATGACAACTTTCTTGGGTATCGGTACCTGTTCGGACACCAGCAGGGAATGCTAGGGATTGTAGTCCAGTAGTACAGCCCAGGGGTGCTGAAAGGGGGACTTTCATATGACCTGGAAATGCTTCCAACAGTGTTGCCCTGGCACCGGACGTACTCCTGAGTCCTCTTCAAAAGAGACTGCCTTGTCCAGGCAAGACGGAGCTGGGAGAAAGGATGGCAACTCTCATCTTGGAGGAGTAGCAGTGCAGTGGTGTAGAGAAAGAGTGAAAGAAGGAAAGATGCCCTGTTTTTTGTTTGTACTAGGTATTCTTGTTAAAAATACCCATTTATTTGAACCCGGGGCTGTTTTGTGTGTTAGTGATTGGGGTTTGGGGCTCGGTGGCACCCCCTTGCCTACACAGTATCTAATAATGACTGTTGTTACAAAGTTCCAGAGATTGTGTTACACATGTATTTAGTTGTATAAGTAGTACTACCAAGTACAGTGAAATTATTACATGCATATCTGACCAAAGTGCAACATGTCGCTACTCTCTGTCACCATGATAAACAGGAATGCATTCAAATATTTAAATACATTTTAGTTAATAGAAAACTGAAATCTCCTTGTTAGTTAAGTTGCTGTTTCACACTCAGAAGTATTACTCACGTGTGGAAATCAGTTTTTTTTTTCCCACCCTTTTGTTGTCCTAAAACTTTTTATCTTTTGGACTCATCTGCATGAAGCTGAGACCGCATAACTGGTGATGTGACAGCACAGTGCATTTTATTTATACATTTCTTTGTTACTTTTTTTACACCAATGCATTACATACTGTATATATTGTAAATACTCTCATTGACAAGTCGTATTTATATAGTGAGTGTTTTCTATAGTTGTCTACATCTCTTTAGCTACATATTTGCCTTTACAATGCAGCAGAGTCACCACAATACTAACTGTCGCTGTGGAGTAAATCTTTAAAGCAGAGGAAGTGAAAATTGTTTGAAAAACACAAAGTCGTTTTTCTAGTTATTTCTTTTCAAAGCCAAGAAAATAAGGCAAACAACTGTTACTCGAGTGCGCCGAGCCTATTTCTGTGTCTATCCACAAACATACATGGAGAGATAGTCCTGTAAGCCTCTCCACCCTCTGAATTCGAGAAGAAGTGGAGGAATCCAGCATCCACTAGGCTAGTAACCATGGCAACCGTTCACTCCGTCTACAGGTTAGCGCTGCAGTTCTACAGGAATAGAGCTATTAAAATAACATTAAGCAGGTAAGACAAAAGAACTCCAGCAGCCTATTTATAGCTCACGGGTTATATAATTGTGAAAGTGCACTGCATACTTTAGCCTGGTGGATTGTGAGAAGTGTGCATTTCAAAGAACCACATGAGGCAAGCAGCTTCCTTCTCTGGTTTTGTACCTCAGGAAACTGGTCAATGATCATGTAATAATAACACAGAAACACTCTACATTTTTGGTTCAGCTTATTGTTGCCAATTTTTTGTGATTTAAGCTATCATTTATTTTGCGGGCTACCATAACGATGTTTGGCATCAGCGTCACTTAACAATTTATCATTGATCAGCAGAATTATATGAAGTGTAAATATTGAAAATACAAAGTGAAAAACAGAGTTAAAAACTTCTCAACATGCTTAACAATCTCCTACTGTTTGGGTAGTGGGGCACCAAAGTTTATGAGAATAACTCCAGATCTTGACACTTGATATGACAATTCAGTTACCCAGCGTGATTTGGCCTGATCCTCTTTGGTGGAACTGAAACCAGCTCAATAAGCCTGGTGCCTTGATTTAAGACTTACTCCATAAATGAGCTTCACGGAATAGCTACCTGGTCAAAAATGGTGCCTGAAACACCATCGAAATGACTGATAACATTCTGAAATATAATTCTGCCACAAAACAAACATGAGAAATTGATTCCTTGTGCTGAAAAACCCCAAAATCAAGTTTAAACATGTAAAATATCTGAAAGACAAGTAAATAAAATTTAAATTCAACAGACTCCTTACAGTAGCGTCATCATTATGTTTCTCATGAGTGTCACCATTTTAAGTAGCAGTTGTTGAGTCTGTTGATAACATCACGCTTTCCAGAAGTCACAAAGTATGAAGTCATCGAAGCAATGCTATTTAGGCCAGCACCTAGTGGGAATCATCACCAAGTCTGTGGGCACTTTCTAAAAGACTTATGTACATGTATTATTTTAAAACATCGTTATTGACTTTGTGGCTACGTTATTCTGACTTTGTTTGAGTTTCCTGTAATGAGCTTCGACACATTATCATTTAACTTTCCAGTTTTGACCCTTGCTCAATCTTCTCCTTGATAAGAGACAGGTGGAATGTCTGAAAAGGAGATCAAAACTCAGCAGGCAACCCAGAATAAGAAGCCAGGCCGTTACTCAGGGGACCTAATAAAATTTAGAAGCCAAAACCAGACCTAGCGCTAGGATCTACCTGGGTACTGAGCTAACTGATACTAAGTAATACTGAGACAGAAAGTCTACCAAGTCTGTAGTCACTGTAGTCTTTAAAAGAGTCTTTAAAAAATCATATTCATCATGTCATCAGAACCCAGCCACAGGGGATGCACAAACCAGTGTGTTTCTTCGCGCCAGTCCCAAGCCTGGATAAATGGGGAGGGTTACGTCAGGAAGGGCGTCCGGTGTAAAATTTTGCCAAATCAGTATGCGGACAACAATACAAATTTCCATACAGGATTAACCCCGAATGAACAACGACCGCCACCAGTACTGTTAGCCAACAGGGTGCTGGCGGAAACTGGGCTACTGTTGTCCATTGAAGAAGAAGGAGAAGAAGAGGGGGGATACATGTCTGGAGGCAGGAGGAGAGGAGGAAAGTAAACAGAGTGGAAAGGAGGGTAGGAACTTTGCATATTGTACGACTGGTAAGGGGAGAGAGTTAGCAGATATGATGGAGAGAAGGAAGGTTGATATATTGTGCATGCAAGAGACTAAATGGAAGGGGAGTAAGGCCAGGTGGATTGGAGGTGGATTCAAATTATTCTATCATGGTGTGGATGGGAGGAGAAATGCAGTAGGGGTTATTCTGAAGGAACAGTATGTCAAGAGTGTTTTGGAGGTGAAAAGAGTGTCAGGCAGAGTAATGATTATGAAGCTGGAAATTAGAGGTGTGATGATGAATGTTGTTAGTGCATATGCACCGCAAGTTGGGTGTTCAATGGGTGAGAAAGAAGATTTTTGGAGTGAGTTGGATGAAGTGATGAACAGTGTACCCAAGGGACAGAAAGTGGTGATTAGAGTGGATTTCAATGGGCATGTTGGTGAAGGGAACAGTGGAGACGAGGAGGTGATGGGTAGGTATGGTGTCAAGGAGAGGAATGAAGAAGGTCAGAGGATAGTGGATTTTGCCAAAAGGATGGACATGGCTGTGGTGAATACGTATTTTAAGAAGAGGGAGGAACATAGGGTTACGTACAAGAGTGGAGGAAGATGCACACAGGTAGATTACATCCTATGCAGAAGAGTTGATCTCAAGTAGATTGAAGACTGCAAAGTGGTTGCAGGGGAAAGTGTAGTTAAGCAGCATGGGATGGTGGTCTGTAGGATGACGTTGGAAATCAAGAAGAGGAAGAGAGTGAGGGCAGAGACAAGGATCAAATGGTGGAAGTTGAAAAAGGAAGACTGCAAGGTTGAGTTTAGGGAGGAGGTGAGACAGCCACTGGGTGGCAGTGAAGAGTTACCAGACAGTTGGGAAACTACAGCAGATGCAGCAAAGGTGACAGCAAGAAGGGTGCTTGGCGTGACATCTGGAAAGAGGAAGGAGGAAAAGGAAACCTGGTGGTGGAATGAGGAAATACAGGAGAGTATACAGAGGAAGAGGATACCAAAGAAGAGGTGGGATAGTCAGAGAGATGCAGAAAGTAGACAAGAGTACAAGGAGATAAGACGCAAGGTGAAGAGAGAGGTGACGAAGGCTAAGGAAAAGGCGTATGATGAGTTGTATGAGAGGTTGGATACTAAGAAGGGAGAAAAGAACCTGTACCGATTGGCTAAACAGAGGGACCGAGCTGGGAAAGATGTGCAGCAGGTTAGGGTGATAAAGGATAAAGATGGAAACGTACTCACATGCGAGGAAAGTGTGTTAAGCAGATGGAAAGAGAACTTTGAGAGGCTGATGAATGAAGAGAACGAGAGAGAGAAGAGGTTGGATGATGTGAACATAGTGAATCAGGAAGTGCAACTGATTAGCAAGGAAGAAGTAAGGACAGCTATGAAGAGGATGGAAAGGGCGTTGGTCCAGATGACATACCTATGGAAGCATGTAGGTGTTTAGGAGAGATGGCAGTGGAGTTTTTAACCAGATTGTTTAATGGAATCTTGGAAAGTGAGAGGATGCCTGAGGAGTGGAGAAGAAGTGTACTGGTGCTGATATTTAAGAATAAGGGGGATGTGAAGAACTGCAGTAACTACAGGGGAATAAAATTGATGAGCCACAGCATGAAATTATGGGAAAGTGTAGTGGAAGCTAGGTTAAGAAATGAGGTGATGATTAGTGAGCAGCAGTATGGTTTCATGCCAAGAAAGAGCACCACAGATGCAGTGTTTGCTCTGAGGGTGTTGATGGAGAAGTTTAGAGAAGGCCAGAAGGAGTTGCATTGCGTCTTTGTGGACCTGGAGAGAGCATATTACAGGGTGCCTCCAGAGGAGCTGTGTATGAGGAAGTCAGGAGTGGCAGAGAAGTATGCAAGAGTTGTGCAGGATATGTACGAGGGAAGTGTGACAGTGGTGAGTTCTGCGGTAGGAGTGACGGATGCATTCAACATGGAGGTGGGATTACATCAGGGATCAGCTCTGAGCCCTTTGTTATTTGCAATGGTGATGGACAGGTTGACAGACGAGATTAGACAGGAGTCCCTGTGGACTATAATTTTTTCCCTGTGACATTGTGATCTTGGTTTTTATCAGGACACTCGCAAGCCCAGACACTCAGACTCCTCACTCAGTCTCTCGAGAGCCCCTACCAGAGCCTCCATTGACTCCGTGAAGATCACAGCATCATTTGCAACATCAAGATCAGTGAATCTCTCTTCGTCAACAGATGCCCCACAGCGGCTGGACCCCACAACCCTGCCCAACACCCAGTCCATGCAAGTATTGAACAAGTTTAGAAAAAAGGTTTATAAAAAAATAACAGCTTAAAAATTCGTCAAATGTGTCCTCTTTGAAACAGCAAAAAATTTGATATAAGAAAACATGCCTTCCATATTTCCAAAACATATTTGTGACAACAAAAGGGATCTGGAAATAACACCATTTTATTACATATTCCTGGTACTATTTATCTTCAGGTAAGAATACGTTTTCTGTTTGCCGTTTCCCAATTGTGGGGAAAAGTTTATTTGTTAGAGGTACGGCTTGATATATATAGGCTTTTACTTTTATTTCCGCTCCATGCCCCATAGGCTATATTATGAGATATCAGGACCAACTACATTTTTTTTTTAAATTTATAGAAAGCACTTAACTTTAGAACACAATTTTGCATGTCAAATGCATATATACCAAGTTTGTGAAGAAATAACTTAGACTTGAAAAATACTGAACTTTAAGAAAGACATGTACAGTATATAGAAAAAAATATAGCCAAATAATCAGCAAAAAATAACTAAATAATCAAGCTAAGAAAAGGTAACCAGAGTCCCACGATGGCACACTTGTTGAACCGTAACTCCTAGCTAGTTGAGTAAACCTCATCTTCGTCTCCTGGTCATTGCTCCTTTGTGGTGAATACATATTTTTTCATTAATTCTAACAGAATATCATTTGTCTTAAAAATGTGCTTCATTGGCACAGATGGACCTTGACTTTGTAAGGGAGTAAATAGCAACATGAAATTTATTACTTGCATGGGTCTTGAGAACTCTGAGGTGACCATCTCCTTTTATGATCATAGTTGTTTTATATTATATCGTGACTCTTAAGAGTCTTCTTCAAAAAAATTATCGATAGTGGTGGTCTCAGGGGAATAATGATTACTGTGGAACACATCACCAGGTAGTGTGGTAGATAGTTGTACTTTCGGGGACCTTCAAAACCTGACTTGTTGATAATTTGCAAAACATTACGTGAACAGTGGTTGACGAGTGATGTAGAGCTGATTGGTCTATCAAAATTTTTGCTATATGTGCTACTTCTTTAGGACAAAATTTTGACATAAGAACATTTATTTGTATAGCACGTTTTCATACAAATGATGTAGCTCAAAGTGCTTTACAAGATAAAGAAAGAAAAAATATATACAAATTAGGCAATAATAATTAACAAAGAATAAAATAAGGACCGATGGCTAGGGAGGACAGAAAAAACAAAAAAAAAAACTCCAGAGAACTGGAGAAAAAAATAAAATTACATAGTAATTTTAGCATTTTAGCACAAAGTCCTGTCCCTTGTTCAAAAAATTAGATAAGTAAACTTAATGCACTGACTCATTTGAAGAAAACACGCTGAGAGGTTTCCTATTAGACAAATCGATGAAGAGAACAAATGAGATGGAAGAAGTACATTAAGGCCTTAAACACTTGACTGTGAGCTGTTAAGTAGCTCATCATAACTGGGTACAACATTTATTAACCATTTTGACTTTAGATTGTGTGTGAAAACAGAAGTCCATGGAGAAAACCTATGCAAACATGAAAAGAAATTTAAAGCTACAGTACATACAGAAGAAACTGGTTCCAAGTAGACAGATAAATGGAATTTTATTTGTCCCCAGGGGGAAATGGCAAGAATGCAATCTGCTACTACCTGTTACACGAGTGACCTCCCTGCCATCATTGTTATTCAGTTTGTCTGACAGTACACACCTTACTGTATTAAGGTTAAGTGCATCCCATAACTGAGTTGGTGGGCCTTTCTTAAAGTGATGTTACCAGCTTAGCACACCACAGTATAGAACTTCGCATTGGACATCACAGTGTTGTGGAAGATACAAAAGATGACCCTACACACAAGTAAGAAAATAGGTTTTATAGTCCGACATGCACAGGGTGGACAGAAAAGATGGTAGGACTTTTCCTTGTGGTGGTCCAGTGTTGATTACATCCACAGCATCACTCTGAATTGAAATGAGCAGATTCAGAAAATGTATTGGTGTGAGGAAGTGTGTGAATAGTGCCGCCTGCTGATTGGACTTACGGAGTTATGAAAGACAAACATATTAATGCACAAACAAACTTCTGTTTCTCTGTTTAGGACATAAGATAATTTTCCATCAAACTAGCTTTAAATTCTGATATTGTTTGCTCTCTTTTTATTGCCTTCATCACCTGCTATCTGCAAAGACAAGTTGGCTTCTCACACTCCTAATTATAAACTCATTTGGTAATGAACACTATCCTGAAATGCATTCAGAGATCAGGTTTTAATTTTATGGTCCCATCTTCTCCAGTAACGCACTCTCATTTTCAAATTACGTTATTCAAAGAACTATACCGTCAGGACCATTTCTGTGCCACCCCTCCAAGTACATATGCCAGGGTTAACTTGGCACCTTTTGACAGCACACTCACAAAGGTCTGCTACCACATCCCCTTACACACAGAATCAGCAGCTCAAACCCAAACTTGTGGGCTGGAAGCACACATTAGGAAATCGCTCAATTTACGCCATATGCAGCAGCTCATTCTGGCTTCCCATGCTACTTTTACTCGTTGCTTTTACCTTTTTCTATTAGGAAAGCATGACAGTCACATATAATTGTTAACATTTTTTTTTGTTCAGCATTTCTGTTTTGTAAATAAAAGGCATACAATTATTGATGTTTGCTTTCATATGGAGTGGTTTGTTGAGAGGTAGCTGGTTGGTTATTAAGTTGTAGTGTTTGTACTGTGAGTATTTAAGTAGACAGAGAAAAAAAAACAAAAACGCATTAAATTAAAGCACTCATTGTAATACATTTAAAAAAAAAAAATTATTATTTGGATTTTTTTCTTTCCAAGTAACCCACATCACTCACCTCCATCTATACAGGAGATGATAAAATTGAACTTAATCCCGCATCATGATTTTTACAAGCGTTAATCATGTAGTAGTCATTGACAAAATCCTATCAAGGCAGCCCACTTGTTATTACAGATGGCTCATAGAATTCCTAGGACTGTTAATTAAAATCTTTTTAATTGTAGCATTGGTTTCCTACAGGCCCATTTCTTATTCACCACAAAGGTTGCTTCTCTCTGCCTCTTCAGCCTTCAGGCTTGGATAATGCATTAACCCTAACCCTAAGCCTAACCTCTCCATAAATAAAAGAGGAAGAAAATATTCACAAATTCTAAACAATAGCAGTAGCAGTGGTACTGTCATATGTAGAGTACAATGAAATTCTTACATGCTTCCCCACCAACATGCAACACATCTCCTTTCTCCAGTGCCAGGATACAGACAGACAGACAGACACATTATTGATCTCAAGGGAAATTTGCCAAGTCACAGCAAAACATCAGTACTTATTTATGGTCCCACAGCATCAATTGACACTGTCATCACAGAGAGATAAGGCAGATAAACAGATAAACAGACCTACAAATCAGGAGAGCTACGGTTATACCCAGAGAAAACCTTCTGGAATACAAAGGTGCAGAAACCAAGAACTGGAATGCACTAGTTGTAACTTATCATCCACATCTGGAAACACTTCGCAAAATTATGAAAGAGCTTCAACCCACGGCACAGAAAGACAATAAATTGAAGGATATATTCCAAGAACCTCCCCTCCTTGCATTTAAACAACCACCAAACCTCAAACAAATGATTGTCCGAAACTCTATGTATGGCACAGCAGCAAGTGGCACATCTCTCTTCCTACAGAACAGGTGTGGCACCTGTGCACATATCTACACAACAGATCAGGTAGTTATACCACATTGCCAGCAGGCGCATAAAATAAAGGGTCCGTTCACAGGCAAATCTGCTAATGTGGTCTACCTAATCATGTGCATAAGGTGCCCCAACACTGGGCTGTATGTACGGGAAACTGGCCAGACACTGTGCCAGCGAATAAACTCACATAGTTTTCATATCAAACAGGACAGTGTTGATCTTCCGGTGGCAGCACACTTTAACAGTAATGGTCACAGCATAAAGGATCTGAGGTGCACTGTGCTTATGGGTAATTTCAAGACCCAACAGGAGCAGAGAGAATGGGAATACAAACTTATGCTTAAATTCAATACTCTATAAAATGGACTGAATAGAGACAAGAGTTTTATGACCAGATATGTGGACGAACAGACTGACTGACCAGCTGACTACATCAGAGGCCTATCTAACAGACAATGCACTTCAAAAAAAACCTTACAGGACTTTCTCTAGTGATGGTTATCTTATCTCTAAATTTTATTAGTTCATTATTCTCTTCTTCCAGGGTTAATTCATCTAAGGTTTATTAATTTTGCTAACATTTGAACAAAAAGTTTGTTAAAATGAAAGAAAAAAATCACTGTGCTGTCCCAATATAAGCTAGAGCATTTTTCAGTTTCTCTGTTACACCTTGCCTGATGAAGGGGCCTTAGCTGCCTTGAAAGCTTGCATTTGAAATCTATTTAGTTAGCCAATAAAAGGTGTCATTTCACCCTACTTTCTCCTGTAGCAATCTATGGCTAACACGGTACAACACTCTAGTGCTAAGGTTAAAAAGAGTCAGGGACCCTGGTAAAAATCTGTGTTTTATGACCTGGTGGAAAAGTGAAACAAAAACAAAATGAGAAAAGTAAATCTGTGCTCTCTGATATTGTAATTTCTCCTTTTAAAAGCCCCTGCACCTACTGCACTACTCTGACCACCTTTTGAAATGTCTTTGGGGCTCTGAAGTCTGGTGTTGTGATTTGGACTGCCAAAAGGGGGTATGAGGCCTACAAAAGATCTGCGAAGCTGGCCAGCACCTTCAATGGCCATTCCTGCAGAGCCTCATCTCAACTCAGCTAGTGTTGTGAACTGGAGAGTTCTTAATCACAAAAGTCCCACCATATTACAAAAATGCCCAATTAGGGGAAAAATCATGAAACCCTGGTTAGTAATGAAAAGGGCAATGCAGAATATTTCTAAATAAAAATATTTCTTTTTTAAGGATGTTTAATAAGGAAGCGCTGAGCAGCACAAAAGGCAGAAAGGGGTGCAAGTAAAAGCAAAGACAATCCTGAGGAAAACAAGGTGCAATGCTCAATTCAGCAGGCAAAGTCAAAAACAGAGCAAAAGGTCAATGGAAGGCCATAACCCTCACCCTTGCGATGAGCAGCAAGTTGACGCTTCGTGGTGAGTGCACTCACCATTGTTAGGTGAACATGAAAATATTTTGTACAGTGGATAAGTATAAGGAAGGCCTACTGTTTTGTGTTGTTGTTGTTTTCTCTTTCAGTTTCCTTCTTCTTTATCCAGCTTCTGCCATGCAGTAGTATACACTCATGCATGAGACGAGACCTTCTCACAACTTGGATGAACAATCAATCGTGTGGAAGCGCACAATGATGAGTGTGGTGGGGTTCAGGGTGGTTTCTACTTACAAAGTACTTCTTCCTACTAAGATAAAGACAGTATGTGAGTTTATTACTGTATTTAAGGCCTGAGCTGAGGGTGGAGAGGGTGGTGTAGGCCGAACCCTGCCAGTTTTGGTTGATCTCAGGCTGCCTGTGGAGATTCTCTCTTAAAGAACAAGGCATGGAAGTGCAGTTAAAGAGACAGAACACAAATAACAAATCAAATATTAAATCAATACAAATAACATACAGATGTGAAAAATAATACTTAAAATGAACGAAAAGAATAATAAAACATGATAATTGAAGACGAGTTCAAAAAGGGGGCTACCATCTTTGAAACTGCAAGAAAATCTGACAAACTGGCACAGCCCCAAATCCTTTCCTGATGATACCTTCAAATGTATCCCTCTAAGGTATTACAGTATTCTTTCACATGTGACATATAAGTGTAAAACATTTATTCTTTATCTGGGAATATGTATTTGGCCTAATTTAGTAGTTATGAATATTTTACATCATTTTTCTTCTTTTTTTTAATGCTTATTATACATGCACAGTAAACACAGTGTGTCATTCCCTCACTAACACTATCAGAGATGAAACAAATGACGGCCACCTTAGTGCCCCCCACATCCCCATGCAGATACATTCTAAACATATTTAGGGCAGCAGTGTGACGCAGTGCTTAGTAAATGTCTGCAAAAAGTTAGCACGTCCTCCCCATGTCTTCCTCAGTTTTCCTTTGGTCACTCTTTTTTTACTTTCCACATCTCCATAGACATGACAGTTTGATTTAAAGGATTCCCTGCGATGGATTGGCACCGCGTCCAGGGCCACTTTGTGTACCCTAATCTCCCAAGAGATGCAGAAGTGACCCAGAATTAGATGAAGCAGCTTTGAGAATGTAGGAGTGTACTGTATGTATAGACTTTAATTAGAAGATAAAACGCCAATAAGAGCAGCCGTTTTACTCAAAGGAAATTTGTACTGAGGAACCTATTTTAATCCATGGGCATTATCCTTAAAAAGGGATGTGATAAATATTTAAAACTGTAAATAACCTCTTTTAATGTATATTTAATTATTATCTACAGTATTAAATGAAGAAACTCAGTAAGCAACGCAATCGTCTTCAGCAGTCAATCACCCACTCAGCACCTCGAGCAGAGGAAATCTACATTACAAATTACCATTTTTGCTTTGCTCCAGTGAAATACACTAAAATTGCTCCATCTGTCAACATGCATTCTTTAAATAACACTTACTATGAAAGATACCCTTTACCATAAGCGTTTAATGGCACCGGATTAAATGCTAACAATTATTTGAGTAAAACATTTGAATATGTGATATCCATTGTGAGAAATGCAGCCATTTCATTACAAAAGATTGTAAACAATAGCAGGTTGAGTTAATGGCCTCCATTAACACACAGGTTAACGTTTTCCTCAACAAGACACAAGCTGTCAAATCACTTTTTTAGTTAACAAAAAACATACAAGAAGAAACTGGCTGATTGAAGTCAATTCACACACAACAGCCATAAGTAACCCGTTGCTGTATTTTAAATTTTCACCATATGCTTCAAGCAACCATTGCTACTTCGGTCTACTAGGTTTACAGAGTTTTAATTTTGTTACATTTCGCTATCTTCAAAAATAATGTTCATCATTGTGGTTGGACGTGTAGCCTTCAAACCCCACAATAAACAGGAGTGCATGATAGCCACTTACTGTCCTAAAAATCATCGTGTCCAGTCAGTGCCGACTCAAGTGTACATGGCAGTAAGGTGGGCAGGTGCTGCCTATCTGAGATTCATATTTTTATATTAGACATCAAAGAGTGGGGATGCACTCATGTCTTAATATTAAATCAAACAACTCCCCCCTTTGATATCTGAGACTATTCATTTATGACAGAGCGGAAAAGTCCCCATTGGAGACTGGAGTGCACAGTGACATCCAACAGAAGAGCTGTGGGCAGCCCTTGGATAAGTCTTAGTGCCCCGCCAAGTCATGGCACCCCTAGGCCAGTGCCTGCTTGGCCCTGTGTTCGGTTTCATGTTTACTTAAGAGACGCTGCCAGAGAGTCGCTCACTGACTACTGAGTATAAGGATATGAGAAAAGTACAAAGCTCTAGCAATGCACACAAGTGTATGTAAGTGTGAGGGCACGCACACATGTGAGTGGTCTCTGTGATGGCATGGCTATCTCCTTGGCTTTGCACCTTATGCTGCTGGAATACGCCCCAGCTCCCATAATGCTGAATGGATGAAGCAGATTTGAAAACATTGTGTAAACTTCAGTTTAGCATATCCTGACTAGAGCTGCTGATTAACTGTACAGACTGCATCTCTGTTGTTAGTCATTAGCACTAAATCATAAGTAACATGATTGTTATAATTTGTTACTAACCCTCACCTATTCTGTTTCTGTTCTCGGTACTAAATGTGAAAATTGGTGCCACGGCCCACCTGCCAAGTTGTTTGCCTGCCTGTGGTAAAGTCATCCCTGATGGAGGATCACAGGAATCATGGGAAAGAGGGGTCCTTTCATCGGATTGGCTGGCCGAGCAACGTTTCAGCTGTGGAATGGCCAAATGGGGAGGCAGCTTTGTGAATGAGGTCTCCAGGACTCTAAAAATATCCAAATCTTATTATATGATATCATCTACTGTTAAATTCTGCTCCGTACTTCTAAAATCTTTATTTTTATGCTGCATTGAGGATTTGTTCTGTTCTGTGTATTGTATTGTATTGACCCCCTACTTTTGACACCCACTGCACGCCCAACCTACCTGGAAAGGGGTCTGTCTTTGAACTGCCTTTCCCAATGTTTCTTCCATTTTTCCCTGCAAGGTTTTTTTGGGAGTTTTTTCTTGTCTTCTCAGAGAGTCAAGGCTGGGGGGCTGTCAAGAGGCAAGGCCTGTTAAAGCCCATTGCGGCACTTCCTGTGTGATTTTGGGCTACACAAAAATAAACTGTATTGTAAAAATAAACTGTTTTACATTCTGAAGTAAACTGCTTTGGACCTGCTGCACCCATGTGGAGTTTGACGAAAGTGGATCATTCTTCTAATTTAAAAACAAAAAAACCTAGATGTCATCTATCCTTGCTTACAAATTTTAGTTTTGGCCTATTCCACTTGAACATTCTTTAAAAAGGGTGCAGTGTCTGCACCTTGAGCTATCAGTTGTACACCAAATTTAGACAAGCTCAGATTTTGCCATGGAGCAGTCTCTCCATACCCAGAGGTATATGTTCCAGGACCCTCTACAGATGAGTGAAAGCTGCAGATAATATCAAACCTGACATATAGTCAATCCACGGATATTATATTCCTGAAAAAACCCACAGATATGCAAACTGCAGACACTGAAGAAGCATTGGTGCCATGAGAAAAATGTCGACAGGACGCCAGCTCAAGGGGAGGGCTGACGGGGGATAGACGGGGTCAGGCAAAAAACGCCAGCTTTCGACACCCGAGGCTTTCACAGAAAACGTGTTATGACTTTGACTTCCTCTGGGTTAATGGTTCTTAAAGTGTTTTTTTTTCTCACATCCCAATTTTTGCCTTTTTTGCATCTTCAAAACTCAGAATCGCCAACTCTCCCCACAGGTAACTTGCCACCATTTGTCATCCCTGAGGAGAATTGCTGACACAGGTCACAGAGGAGTAACGGCATTTTCTTAAGCTGCCGCGATGACCCATTACACGACACATATTCATACAACATGCAAACCAAGATGAGTTGTGACCCATAGCTAAGGAACCTACACCATATGTTGTCAATTTCGATCGTTTCTACCATGAGCAAGCGTGGCAAGGCCAATCCAAGAATCTCATTAAACAGCCATTCACTAGTAGAGCTGGGCAGCGTGCAAAAAGGACTTAGTCAGTGCAAACTTATCACCAGTACTTACTGGGAATATCTCATTTGAGGGAAACAATTGCAGTCCTCAGCCCCCATCACAAGCAGAGCTCAACAGCTTACCCATGCTTCTCTGCGCTGGGTGGACACATGTTGATCTAGTCAGAGCATCGCACACCTGTTATTGCTGCTGTATGACAGGCCCCTCAGAATTTTTTTTTCTGCTGTTTATTTCCATGAATAGGCATGTACTGTAAATGCATTTAAGCGAAGCCAAGGGTAATGGATATGTGGATAGTGAGGTGTTACTGTACATGATACTGATAAACTACCAGCCATTCAATTTCTGAATGCACTTATTCCATTACTGTGTCATGGCGAGCAGGAGCCACTCCCAGCAGCACTCGGTGCACACACAAAACAGGCAGATGAGGAACACTAGTCTTTCAAAAAGTACATTCATTTACACACTGCTGCACCTGCTCACACTGGGGTGATCTAACACACACATCTTTTGGACATGGGGAAGATCTGAGTACTGGAACAAAATCCATAGGACTCAGGGAGAACACAGGGAGACATTGGCAGAGTCAGGATTGAATCCCTCAGCCACATTACACAAGCCGTGACATTTAAAATGAGAGATTTGAATTGACTCGATGCTGATGCTTTTCATATTTTGGCACATTGTGAGAAGATGTACTGTCAGAACTCAAATCGATATTACTTTGAAAAATTAGGTGAATAGGATTAGCAAGATTTGTACGGTTGAATGGCCTGTTCTCATTAAAATTGTTCAAATGTTCAAAAGCATCACGGAAGACTCAGTAATTCACCTTGACAATTTCGGATGTCTGCTTATTATGTTGCTGCATTTTTATCCACAAGAAATTACTGCGCTATAATAAACTGTTTTTTTGCAGGAACTGTTGCACTGTGGGGCTACAACTTCCAGCATGCCTGTAGGCTGAAAAAAGGAAGCAGCGACAGAAAAATGCTGCCCTCTAGTGCATTGGGGAAGTATAGGCTGCAGGACGGCTAACTTCCTCAGTCACCATTCTGGCCTCCTTCCCTTCTAATGGATCGATTCTCGACTTGGTTTGGAATGTCGATCCATCATTGTCCTTCCACTCCAGCCTCCCCTGCTGACAAGGGGCCACCTTTCCTTCTGGACAGGACGCAGATGATCCCTGACAACATTTACACCATATACATTACTATGTATTATAGTCTTCATTTGGCTATTATAGACATGCCATATGTATATTACATGTGAATATTGCACTGTGTTTTTTAATATAATATTGCACATTTGGTGTTTTCAGTTTAATGCTATACTGAATTAAATTTTAACTTTATTAGTGTATTTGTGTAAATCTGTCTGACACTTCTAGCTTGTTTATGAGAATTTTGTTGAACCTTGGGTATGGTGACCAGCCCTCTATTCTCAGAGCGTCAGAGACCCCCATTAAAATCCCAACTGAGGAGCACTATTTCTCTTCAGGTTTAGACTTCATCTTTAGATTTTTCAGCAAGTTTTCAACTTCCAAGGGTCTGTATACCAGGCATCCCTAAATTGGTCAAATGCTAGCGAATGGCAGCGTGTACAGTCAGGTTCATAAATATTTGGACAGTGACACAATTTTCATAATTTTCACTCTGTATACCACCATAATAGATTTGAAACAAAGCAGTCAAGATGTGATTGGGGAATAGATTTTCAGCTTTAATTCAAGGGGTTTAACAAAAATATTGTATGAGCCATTTTGGAATGACAGACATTTTTATACATGGTCTCCCTATTTTCAAGTACTCAAAAGTATTTGCACAAACTAACATAATCATAAATATAATGATCCTTTTCAATCTTCTTCTTCTTCTAGCGACTGCTCCCTTTAGGGGTTGCCACAGTGGATCATCTTCTTCCATATCTTTCTGTTCTTCTTCATCTTGTTCTGTTATACCCACCATCTGCATGTCCTCTCTCACCACATCCATAAACCTCCTCTTCAGCCTTCCTCTTTTTCTCTTGCCTGGCAGCTCTATCCTTAGCATCTTTCTCCCAATATGCTCAGCATCTCTCCTCTGCACATGCCCAAACCAACACAATTGGTTCAAAATCCTTTAAAGTCAGTGAATGCCTGAAGTCTCAAACCCATGGCCATCTCCAAGTACTGGATTTCCATTCCATCCAAGAGATGCTATGCCAGGTCTTTACTGCAGCTGTCTTCAGTTGTCATTGGACTTTGCTCCATCAGCTTTTCTTCAGCAAGTGAAATGCATGGCCAGATGGTTTGAGGTCAATTGATTGACTTGGCCATTGAAGAATATTCCACTACTTTGAGTTGAAAAGAACTTGGTTTGTTATCGCAGTATACTCATTGTCCGTCTGTACTATGAAGCGTCATCCTATCAGTTTGGCAGCATTTGGCTGAATCTCAGCAGATAGTATATTCCTGTGCACTTCATAATTTATCCTGGTACTTCTGCCAGTAGTCATATCATCAATAAACCCTAGACACTGACTTCCATTCGCAGCCAGGCATGATCATGCCATAATACTGCTTCCACCATGTTTCACAGTTGAGGTGATATTCATTGGATCATGAGCCATTTCTTCTCTTCTCCATGCTCGTCTCCTTACAACATTCTGGTATATATTGATCTTAGTTTCTTTTGTCCAAAGGTAATTGCTCCAGAACCGCACAGGCTTTTAAAAAATGTTCTAAGTCTAATCTGTCCTTCTTCTGCTTGACGTTTACCAGTGGTGTGCACCGTGTGTCTGTCTTTACTTTCATGAAGTCTTCTCTTGATTGCAGACTTTGGCAATTATAGGCCTAACTCCCAGAGAGTGATCTTGGTGTGGCTAAATGTTGTGAAGGGGTTTTTCTTCAGCAAGGACATAATTCCACAATCATCCAGCACAATTGTCTACTGTGGTTTTCCAGACCTTCTGGTGTTGCTGCGTTCACTGATGTGTTATTTCTTTTTAAGAATCTACCGAATGGTTGACTTGCCCACTCCTGGTGTTTCTGCTATCTTTCTAAAGGGTTTGTTTTGTTTTCTCTGTCTAATGAAGGACTGTTGTTACTTGCATGGACTGCTCCTTGGACCTCATATTTATTGAGAGTTCACAGTGACAGCCTCCAAATGCAAATTTCATACTCGGAATCAATTTCAGACCTTTTACTTGCTTAATAGTTAATGAAATAATGAAGGAACTGCTCTAGCCTGGATATGGAACAGCTTGTCAGTCAACTGTCGAAACACTTTTGAGTCTGTTGGAAATGGAGGGCTATGCAAAAAAATGTCTGTCATTCCTAAACGGCTCATGTGATATTTTTGGTAAAGCTCTTTAATTAAAGCTGAAAGTCTGCACATCAATCACATAATGATTGCTCAATGTCAGATCCATTGTGGTGGCGTTCAGAGCAAAAATTATGAAAATTCTGTTACTGTCCAAATACTTATGGACCTGACTGTATGTGAGCATGTCCTGTGTATTGCCATCTTTTGTTTTATTCCTGCCTTGCACTCAATGTTACAGGATTAAGTGGAATCAGAATATGAAATATAAGTACCAAAACGTTTAAAGCAATCCTAAGTCTTGAAATGCTTTCAATGTAAGTTTTTCTTTTTTATTCCTAAAAAAATTTCAGCACTTACTACCAAATTATTCCTTTCAAAATTGTATGCTTATTGGCCTACATCTCCTGTTTTGCAAGATGAGACTCGACAAGTGGGGAGATTTCCTATCAAACATGCTAACCGCGCATATGTAGTGCAATAAACCCATGGATAGAAGTGGAAAATGAGTTAAAATACTGCAAACATGGCCTCTTTATCAGACAAGTAGATGTAAATGTGCTTTGCAGCATATTCTGTGACTAATCGCTAATTTAAATACAGTTATGCAATGGTATAACATTATGCCAAGGTCACATAATGTCTGCATCTGCTTGGTGACAGTAGGAAAAGGCGACATGCTAGGAATAGTGGAGAGCGATTTAGAGCCTGATCAGATGCAAAGCACTTGAAATTATACAAAAAAATGAAAATGTCAAAAGAAACTGCTGCTTTTGGCAATTTCTCTACAGTAGGAAGAGATAAACCATCAGGATTTCGTTCTAAAAACGGCTCTCTAAATATAGTGAAACGGAACTGTGAATCTTAGTTGCTGAAGTTAAAAAGCACAAATCTTTGGCACTTGATAAGTGACCTCCTGAGGAAATAAAAAAGTAAAAAAAAAACTGTGAAGACAGCAGTTGCAAGAAAAGCCTCCTGCAATGTTCCTTGGCCTCTGGAAACAAAAAATAGATATTTTGACGTTTCTGTAAGATTTGCCTTGAAGCAGTTGAGGATGGCAGTGTGAGAAAATAGATCTCTAGTAAAATTCCAAAAACTTAATAATAATTTGAGCCTCTGATTCTCAACAGTGAGTCACAAGCAGTCCATGGCTGGAATGTCCCTTCCCAGAAGGCAAAGCAACCTCAATTTGTCATTCTTCTGCCATCGTAGTAAACGTATCTTAACACCAGTGACCCTCAGGTTTCTGTGCCTCCTGTGAAACTCTAGTAATTGTCAGGGGCAAGTAGCTCATTTTTTTGCTTTCTTTAAACTTTGTCTCTATGCGTGTTTATTTCTATTCCCATTTCTAATTACTAGGAGGCTTTTCCCCCTTCTCTGCCCCTGCCAATAAAACAACCCCCCACTCCCCCGCAGCCCCACCCGCTACACACCATTGTGAAGATGGGGGCTGAATTCACCCCAAGGACACACATTCGCTCCTCTAAAACCCATCTTAAATGTTGATACAATGGGAAACAAATACAGTTTTTTTACCTCCTCTTTGCTCGATCAGCTGCTGGTTTGCTGCTGCTACCATGCTGCGCAATCAATTTCATGCGCCACTTTGAACATTTAAAAGCCTATACGGCAGCTGTCCTTTTGTCTCACTGCCTTGTCTCTCTTCTCCCCCAGACATCCTCAAACTCTATTCAATCTTTTTTTGCTGTTCCGTTATTTCACCAAGTAAGATTTTCCATTTGTTTACGCTAATGCGATGTTTACTCTCAATTTTGTGAGACTTTCGAATTATCCTACTTCCATTATCTCTAACCTGCTCTGCATGTGTATGGGCTCGCTTCCAGAGGTTGTAAGTATGATGTGACTTGTCCGTCTCATGGGACGTGAAAGTGTCTCTCTGTTTCTCTTCAAAAGATCACATCTCGTCACAGGAAAAAAGTCTTGTATCATCGCAAGATTTTTTTTTTATAATAGAGAGATTTTTTTGTGTTTGTATTTCTCACTATATGTATTAATTTTTAATCCCTATTTATTATTAAGTTTCACCTTAATTTCAGAAATGGCATATTCAGGAACACTGTGGGCTGTGTGAGGGATCTCTGTTTGATCTTCCAGCTGAGGTACCAGAACTATGAAGAGATCTGTAAATTTCTAAACAAATAAATAAATTGGCAAGAAATAAACTTTCACTTTCTATGTTTGTGATGATAGGCAACTTTTCAAGAATTAACCCAAATATACTTGATGCAATAAACAAAATAATACAATTTATAACATAAGGATAATGGAAGATGGGTATATGAAAAAATAAAAACAGAAACAAAGGTAAGTAAGTTGCAAAACTACGTCTTTACACATGAGAGTCTCCAACCAGACTGGAGAGACATGGCGGTGGTGCCGCTTATGAAGTCAATGAGGCAGAAGGGGCAGGTTCAGACGCCCCAAACCCAGTAGTGACTCCATGCATTGTCAGGCCGTGATTGTCCGGATCTGCAGAGGGAAGGAAAGGAGAGTTGTTAGGAGGTAGCACCAACCCACGACTCCTAGTTAGGGGTAGAATTGTAAGCCAACAAGCCCTAAAATTGTCTCCTAATCACACACAAGTGACAAGATATTTAGATGAAGGACAATAAGAAACAAAGATTTCCGCTAGCTTAATTGAATGAAAAAGGCACATAACTTATGAACTCTATTCCCCTAACTCTTATCTAAATAATTACCCAGGAATTTATATTAGTTCAAGATCAGCTTTAAAAAGTTCTAGTCAGAATTCTGGTCTTTCAGCTGTTTTAATGGATAAGGTCTTATTTAGCTAGTAAATTTTCAGCTCTGAAGTATTCTACTTCATTTAGGAACAGAAACTTATAACAGCTAAAAATGTATCCTTCACAAGGGTCACTACTTGTCATTGACATTGAAACCAATTATCAGGATTCTTTAGCTGGCTTTATCCTATCCACCAGTTACAAACAATAGCTTTTGGAATGAAAGTAGGTGTACTTATGGTTTGGTTCCTGTTGACTCCAGATGTAGGCAGTGTTTTGGGTCATCTTTCTCTCACACAAGTGATTCAGCACACTTCTTCTTTTTTGTACAGGAGCTCGTCTCCTTCTTTTGGTTGCAGCTTGTGGTTGTGGGCAGTACTGCAGTTTTCTCCAAGGCCTGATGTAGAGTGGTCCTTGTTTGCTAGCTGGTGATCAACTGAATTCCATCTTTAGCCAGACAAACATGTGGGTTTATGTAAGGTCTACCCTGCTCATGCAGGTTGCTTTACTTTAGCAGAGCTTGTACTTGTAGCACCCTTGTCTCTGCATCTTAAGCAAAAGACTTGTGTGGCAAAGCAAAATAAATGGGGTAATGGGAGTCCACCCTCCAACACATAGGTATTTAATGTGTGAAATGTATATCTTGTTCTGATGGATTATTCATTTTAATTTTATTTTTATTGTTCTTCATTTTTAATGGCCGATACCAATTCATGGCTGTGGATTCGGTGTATCCCTAAACAACATGATGCACATCTGTCCCAGCACAATTGCAATAAGAAATAAGGCACCACACACAGCAAATCACACAAACTTTGGCTAATCAAAGGGAAGATTTTGCTAGAAACTAGAACTCCATTTCTGCTTAGGAATTCACTCAGGGCAATGCCCCCCGTCAGCTGCTCATACTGCAATAAGACAAACGTAGTCTTTAGATTATAGTGCACCATTCTCAGCCAGTAGTGCTAAAGGAGAATGAGTTTTGTTACGGTGGCTGATCAGATGTCTAACTTCAAGAGTGCCTCTTACATAGCAGTATGCTTTCTTTCTCCCTCAGCCTACCTACACATTTAAAGAAAACCGAAAAGATAAAATCCTTTTAGGGATATAAAATCTGGGTTTTATTTATTTATTTTTCATTCTCTGTATCTGATTCTGCTTTAGGCCTCATTCTGGTTCATTCTCCTGTCAACTCTTAAACAAAATCCCTTTACAGTCTCTGCCGCTCACAAAATACTTTGGTGCCATGGGACTTACAAAATGTTTTACCAAACAAGCTAGTAATACATTGTAAACATTTTATACTTTAATAACCACAAACTGTACTACCAACTGTACATTCTCCCTATACTGTACATCTCAGGGTCTAAATTATATTCATGTTCAGGCCACTGTGAATGAAAATACCAAGGAGCAGGAGAAGAAAGTGAGAATCATTGCCAGAAAACCAACACAATGTCTGAAGCCAAAAGAGAGTCAAAGACTAGAAAGCAGAACGCGAAAAAACTAACCAGACTCACAGACAAAATAAAGGAGTCAAAGCTACTGTTGTTTCTCTAAAACTCCTGAAATCAGATTCTCTTGCAAAAGGTTTATGCACAATATCTAAAAACATGGGCAACGAGAGCAGCATGCCACCATCTTATTTAGGGAGCGGTGCCATAATATGGACCATGACCTCCAAGTCACATGACAGGCAATGGGCCTAGCGACTTTAAACAATATGGCTGCCACCATACTAGCGCTGCAGTGACCTTACTCAAATAATGATAAACTGTATAAAGTAACTAAAAATGCACAGAAGAATGAAAGTAAATGACAAAAATAAATGCTGTATAATTGAAAACATAACATAACATTGCCACAAAGGAATTGATTGGAATTCTCCATTGATTGGATTCCATTATCATTCTTATACAGTATTTCAGCTGTCATTATTGGCTTGTTTCAGAGAGTTAAATTAAGACTAATTCACTGAAAGTAAATTGTATCTTTTTGGTGTTCTAGTGATTTTTATTGTTATTCTCCTGTGATTTTTAAACTCGTGTCAAAATGGTATAATAAGGAAGTCAAAACTTAAAGTTTAAAATTATTACAAATATTAAACATGCGAAAATCACAATGTGTTCACAGATAATTGTGAATAATCTGACCCGGAGTGCTATATATACGGAGGCAATCTTAGAGTGATGGGCAGGCTGGCAAATTGAGAATCAAAGTTCAAAATCTGAGCAGAATTCAGCAACCAAACTATCCAAAAAATGAATCCCTAACCAAATACAACTCAAGAATACTCAGCAAAGATTTGTGATGAAAATCCAAAAACTAGGATAACCAGAGTGCTATGCCACCACCTTTTATATGGTTGTGGTGATGTCACATGTCACAAGGTTGGGTCACGTAAACAAAAATGGCCATTGAAATGAAAATGGCCTCATTAAAATGGTGGTGACGTGAAGTTACCATCACAATCATAAAAGTAAGTAAACAACACAAGACCCAAAGAAAAACTCAAAATGACCCCTAAAACTGATGCAGAACCTAAAAATAATGAGATTCACAACACACTGTAGTGGACCAGTACTAAACTGGCCTCACTAGCGGACTAAGCAGTCTGATTTAAAGTCCAAGACCAGGAATGATGACCCAAACTCAATGTCTTGAAATGAATTGCTAATATTAGTCACCTAAGTTGCATACAAACTTTTACTTGTTGATATCCACACCGATGCTGCAGAGGCCGTTGTGCCATTTTATAATGGATCACGTCAGTGACACCACAATGTGCAACCTCGGTAGCTTCTGTGAAACAAAATGAGATTGTAGTAAAAAGAAAACATAACAAAATAATACAAAATTGTAGAGCTAAATTATGACAAAAGACCATTACAGAATAGACCACTGATGGTTTTTAAACTCCAAAAAAAAATGTTAAAGCTATTTAGAGCCAAATACATTTTTAATGTCTGTTTCATAAAAAGCACAATAACAAAATTGTTTCTTAATGTGTGTTAGACTGCTGATTTTATTTTGAGTTGTAGAGATTAACTAACCAAGACACTAGGCACAACGATACTTGAAATTCCACTGCTGGGACTGGACCCAGTCAGTTCTTCAAGTTACGCATGTAGTTTGCTAATCGGGAATCAACAGAATGAAGAGTCAATGTGTTTTGGTTTATCAGTGACTCTTTCTCTGGTCTTAGTTTCTTGTTTACTGTGATTTAATGTAAATGATTTTGTTACTTTTGTTAATTAAAATGCTTTTTGTAGTTCCATTTCTTTAATATTTAATTGTTTTTCATGGAGCATTTTCTTGTCTATTAATTACTTTGTAATATTTTTATTCTGTTTGAATTATGTTAATTTACTTTATTTTTCCCCTTCCTCTTTATATTGAGTCTTGGGGGGACTCGGCCTCCTGGTGGTGTAGCTGCACACAGTAATGGGGCTGCCAAAAAAACCAAACATTTTAAGGGTGCACAGTCCCCATGATAATCTCTCAGTCATTGGGTTATTCCCTGCCTCTGTGGCTTCCTATGTTAAAACTCTGAAATCTTAAAATAAACAAAACTTTAAGCATTTGCTAGCAATTTAAAACCTTCTAGTTAGAAAGGACTTTTGATTTTTTGGTTTACTCTGGGCAGAGATGACCAGTTGATTTTTTGGTTCTTCTTGTCACCTCAATGTCTCTCTTTTGCTTTTGTTTCATCTCCTGCTCCACACTCTAAACTAAAATTCTGCCCCATCAAAACTAGTAGGACACAATGAATCTTTTCCAAGCCCTTTGTGTGTGAGAAGTGTTACCCAAAACTATCTATGTTAGAAAGGATGACAACAAAGTCAGACAGCCAAGATCCAACACAAGCAGGCCTTCCCAGACTCTTAATCAGTGTTGCTGTGAAATATTGTGCTGGAGTTGAGGAGCAAACTGAACTGCATACCGAGCACAAGCCCAAGCCCCACCATGTCTCTGTTACAGTGTAGCAGATATTGAAGACGTTTTTTGCGCTTTAATTTCATTCATTATTTGAATAATGAATCATCTAGATTCAACATGTATTATGATTAGTCTGTGTTCATTATTTCTTAGGAGCTATTCAGCATTTCATTGCCATCGCTTATGGGAAGTTCGAATGCACACAACGCAGCACTCTGTTGTTAGTCTGCTTGAAGCCAAGGTCAAATGAATATGGATGCTCAACTGTAGTATTAAGGTGAAAACAGACGAGAATTTTCTGGAAGCTGAACAGTTTTCCTTTGCTATATTAACCTCAAAATAATTCTTAGAATGAAATTTGGAGTCTGACTTCTGGACACCTAGACACAGCGTTACTTATTGTACAGCTACTATTGTTCTTTGCACTGTGACGTAACTATAAAGTTGTTGTATTTATTGTTAACTGAAGATTTCAAGTTAATGCTATCAATTTTATGTTAAACAGTTTACTTAGTAATTTAGCTGCGTTTTTTTTGCAATGTCTTGGGGATTCTTGCCACTTTATTATTGTTCGGTAAGTGCCACATAGTAAATTTTTCACCTTGAAAGTTAGTTGGACAGTAAAAATCAATAGCTGTTTAAATGGTTATCTGTAAAGGTAAAACTAAAAGCCGGCCCACGGTCCTGGCATGGATGTTCATAATTTTTAAAATCCTCGACAGGATTCTGGTCTATTATGAAATTTAAATCATGGACAAATTTTTACCCTCAAGAGCCTGAACTGAGTCACTTTGACCCAATGTCTCTGCAAATTCATTTTTTCTTACTCTGTTTCGTAAAAGAATTGTGAAATTTTGTGTATTTCATTGTTAGGTTTTCTGAATTAAGTGCACTTTTCAGACAATCGCTATTGAATGTTGAGGTTATATAGTTTGATGTTAATCTCGAGTTATTACGATACTACGTCGTTGTTATTATTCATGTTCAATAAAGGCTGGCTGGTTGCGTCACAAGCAATTAAGGCTCCTTGGTCGGTCTGAATGTACGGTGAGTGTCGAATGCACGTGCACCAATGACGAGAAAAAATAGGCCTTTTTTTGCGCTGCAGCATCAGGCCCAATTTCGTCTTAATCCGGCCCTAGGCTGAGTGCGTGAAACCTGCTAAAATTCACCAAAGGATGTTGGCTTGTTCAGATCAGTAAGCTATTTGGGTACCCATCTCATGTAAAGTTTACGGTACCACAAGTTATTATGGCATGTACTATGGGCACGTGCAGATCCAAAAGTGCAGCAACAACCCAATTGTGCTTCACTCACTCAGAATATGGAACCAATGTAGGAAGTATTTTAAGATAGAGAAGCTTTAATCTGTAGCACCTCTGCACGAGAACCACCTTTTTCCACCCTCTCAAACATATGCAGTTTTTAATGTCTGAAAAACATTCAGGATTAAATCACTTAGAGATCTGTACATAGACAACATCTTCGTATCCTACGAAAGATTACATTCCAAATTTAACTTTCCAGCAACACATTTCTTTCACTATCTTAAAATTAGAAACTTTATTAAACAAAGCCTGCCCAACTTTCTTCACCTCCCACCTACTTCTATTCCAATCTTGAGGATTCAGACAACATTTCTGTAATATATAAATTTTATATTTTGTATTTTATTTTAAGGGTTTTAAAGTCCCTCCCTTTTAAAGATCCCTGAGTACAGTGGGAAAAGGACCTCTCACTCAACATCTCAGAAAAGTAGTGGAAGGTAGAAATGCAGAGAATTCACTCGAGCTCCATATGTGCAAAGCATACAATTATTCAACTCAAAATTATATACCAAGCACATCAGTCTCGTTTAAAATTGTCCAAAATGTTTCCAGGGCAAGATCCAACCTGTGAATGTTGCAATCAAGTTCCAGCCTCACTGGGCCACATGTTTTGGGCCTGCACCAAATTAACGTCATTCTGGACCAAAATCTTTAAACTCCTATCAGACAGCCTTGGTGTCACAATCCCTCCTAATCCATTAACAGCTGTGTTTGGTGTACTCCCAGATGGGCTTAAACTGGAGAAGGACAAACAAACTGTAATTGCCTTTACTACACTATTGGCACGTAGACTTATCTGCTCAAGTGGAAGAATCTCCTCTTTTAAGTCAGTACATAACTGATGTTTTATACTACTTGAGATTGAAGAAAATCAAATTCTCTCTTGGAGGATCTGTTCAAATTTTTTTCAAAACCTGGCGGGATCTAATCAATGGCATTTTAGAATAAGCACTCTTTCCCCTCTTTTTTATTCTATTTATTTTTATTCATTTATTAATTTATCTATTTACTTATTTTTACTTTTTTAAAGTTTTACTCTGCTGGCCTAGCTCTCTTTCTCATGGGTGAGGGATGATTTCTTTCAAACTAAGTTTCATTAAACTTGACTTGCTTGTATGGAATGTTATTTGATTTTAATAAAATCAATAAAATGCATAAAAAAGAAAGTGCAGCAATAACAGACAACGTTTTTGCTGGTCTTCACTGATGAAGGCATTTGCCCTGTCAATGTGGGCTTGTGTGCACGATGTGGATGTTTGACCAGCTTGAGCTTTGTTGGTTTCATTTACTCTTCCACTTTAAAACTTTCAAGCTGCTCAGAAACTTTTCATTGAGTTATATTTTCACTTCTGTACTAAGCCAGCAGTTTCATTTCCTCTGATCAATTAATCTCACTATGGCATGTTGTTCAACAATAGTGCAATCCCTCTGCGGAGAGTCCATGTTCATTTGACCTTGGCTTCAACAAGACTAATGGCAGAATGCTGTGCTGTGCGTGTTTGAACTACCCATAAGCCATCGTGAACATGATGTATTGCGTCACCTTCTATCTTTTGCAGTTATCACGTCATTTTCAAATTGCTTTTACTACTTGGTTTACTCTTATATTACATGTACAAAATTCAAATTTTAGAGTTATAAACAGCATGAGACATTTGAAACTTGAAAGTACACCTTATGAGAAGGACCTAAGAGTTGTAGTGGACTCATCAGTAAATACATCCAGACAGAGTACAGACGCCAGAGAAACTAACAATGTTAGGTTAAAAAGCATGATGCAAATGAAGCAAGGGGATTTATGCCTAAGCTTTATAATGCACTGGTGAGGACTCATCTGGAGTTGTGGGTGCAGGTTTGGTCTCAGAGCTACAAAAATGACATAGCAGCACTAGAGTGGACTAGGCTGATTCTGGGACTGAGAGGTATGAGCTATGAGAAGAGATTAAAGGAGTTGAACTTTTTCATTTTAAGCAAATGGAGACCAAGAGGTGATATAACTGAAGTTTCTTAAATTATGAAAGGAATTAGAATGGTGGATCTCAGTAATTTCTTGCAGTTAAGTATAGATTTCACACAAACATTAGAAAGTTTTTCTTCATGCAGAGAACCATAGACACCTGGAATAAGATACCAAGTAATGTAATAGAGAGTAGGGATGTTAAAATCCAAGAAATTGTTTTTTGTAAACAATCAGACGCATGTAAACATTTACAATTCTGAACTTAATATCATTATAATAGCTCCAACTTGGCAGACTTCCTTTTCAGTGTATTTTGCATATTGTCACACGGACTGCTCTGTGCCTCTGGTATGTCTGCTAGCATGACAGCAAGGCTTCGCTAGTTATTCCGTGTTTTATGCTTGTGTAGCTGGTTGATGCTTAAACATTGCAGGGTGGGGTTTGAATTGTGTAGCACGCATTTCCATGTTTACTATTAGGATGTCTTTCTGTTTTTTTCTGATCTTGCCCTTTGCCTGTACATTTCCTTACTCACTTAATGCTGGGACTAGTGGCACGGATGGTGTGATGGTGGCTATAAAATGGCTAGTGACATGCAACCGACTTTGGCAGTGTGTTTGTTTTTTAGCCTTTCTGCCTCATTTTAACGTGTGAAAACAGGAATAAAGAAAAAAAATCATTTGAACTAGATAACACCTATTTACTCCACATGGTTTTTAGTTTACACATGTACACTTAGTCACTTCCCATTATACAAATTATTCCAAAGCTAATTAATGAGAGAAAGAATATACTGTCCACAAACGGGAGATTGTGTCCACTACCAGCCTACCAGTACACCTGAATGCAGAAGGAGCAGCCGAGCTGCTAGCAACACCAGCAGTGCTTGTAATGGTGAAAGCATCAAGTGCCTCCTGTCACGGCCAAAGACCACTCCTTATATTGTGTCTTGAGTCTGAAAATGTCTTATTGTGCCCATAGCACCCATTCCAGTATTTCATTCTCACTTGTTTGCTCTCTACTTGACAATAACCTCCTGGTGCTTCCTTGCCTGTGTATGATTTGATTTGATTTGCACAGATTTGTTTCATAAGACCGACATGCAATATGACAAGGAAACCGTACTGAAATCTTGTTTTCTGTGTAAAGCCAATTATGATTGGGGGGGATTTGGCTGGGGATCAGGAGCTAATTTTTTTAATTTCCTAAATTGTTTTCACCTTCAAAACCTCTTAATTTTTAAATGTATTTTATTCACATCCCTAGCAGAGATTGATATTTTAGGGACTTTCAAAATGCAACTCAATTGGATTTTGGAAAAAGTAAGCAAATAAGATGAGATTATTTAGACTAGAATGGTCTGCTACTGTCTAAATTGTTGTAGTGTTCTATATCTCTTACTACACAATTCATCTTTATGACATTATTAATCATTTTAACAGGTTGTTTCCATCTTTCTAATTCATTGTTGATTGATCTGTTTCAACCTACTGTTTAAACTCATGCCTCTACAATGACTGTCCATTTTATTTCTGTCTCACACAGTTATTATCTCTTCTGCTCCTTCCATTCCGGGCAAACTAAAAATTCTTTTCTACATCACATTTAGATTTTGTTCCTTTAGCATCAATTACACTAGAACCCATAATATTCTACTCAGGAAGAGAATCTTTTTCATCAACAGAGTATAACTGCTTTGCATTGTTGGCATTGCCTTCAACCAAGAAAGAAGCAGAATGCACTGTAGTCTTGGCAAGGGAAGTCCCCAAAACCAAAAACCAACTTCCCTTCCCACCAGTACACATTGACTCTACTTTTTAGTTTGAAGTTTTATTATTTTTTACTAATCCATCTAGAGAAAAAGACTATTTCTGTGTGTGTGTTATTGGTGAGGATGTACAGTGCATCCGGAAAGTATTCACAGCGCATCACTTTTTCCACATTTTGTTATGTTGCAGTCTTATTCCAAAATGGATTAAATTCATTTTTTTCCTCAGAATTCTACACACAACACCCCATAATGACAACGTGAAAAAAGTTTACTTGAGGTTTTTGCAAATTTATTAAAAATAAAAAAACTGAGAAATCACATGTACATAAGTATTCACAGCCTTTGCTCAATACTTTGTCGATGCACCTTTGGCAGCAATTACAGCCTCAAGTCTTTTTGAATATGATGCCACAAGCTTGGCACACCTATCCTTGGCCAGTTTCGCCCATTCCTCTTTGCAGCACCTCTCAAGCTCCATCAGGTTGGATGGGAAGTGTCGGTGCACAGCCATTTTAAGATCTCTCCAGAGATGTTCAATCGGATTCAAGTCTGGGCTCTGGCTGGGCCACTCATTGACATTCACAGAGTTGTCCTGAAGTCACTCCTTTGATATCTTGGCTGTGTGCTTAGGGTCGTTGTTCTGCTGAAAAATGAACCGTCGCCCCAGTCTGAGGTTAAGAGTGCTCTGGAGCAGGTTTTCATCCATGATGTCTCTGTACATTGCTGCAGTCATCTTTCCCTTTATCCTGACTAGTCTCCCAGTTCCTGCCACTGAAAAACATCCCCACAGCATGATGTTGCCACCACCATGCTTCACTGTAGGGATGGTATTGGCATGGTGATGAGCGATGCCTGGTTTCCTCCAAATGTGACGCCTGGCATTCAGACCAAAGAGTTCAATCTTTGTCTCATCAGACCAGAGAATTTTGTTTTTCATAGTCTGAGAGTCCTTCAGGTGCCTTTTGGCAAACTCCAGGCGGGCTGCCATGTGCCTTTTACTAAGGAGTGGCTTCTGTCTGGCCACTCTACCATATAGGCCTGATTGGTGGATTGCTGCAGAGATGGTTGTCCTTCTGGAAGGTTCTCCTCTCTCCACAGAGGACCTCTAGAGCTCTGTCAGAGTGACCATCGGGTTCTTGGTCACCTCCCTGACTAAGGCCCTTCTCCTCCGATCGCTCAGTTTAGATGGCCGGCCAGCTCTAGGAAGAGTCCTGGTGGCTTTGAACTTCTTCCACTTATGGATGATGGAGGCCACTGTGCTCATTGGGACCTTCAAAGCAGCAGAAATTTTTCTGTAACCTTCCCCAGATTTGTGCCTTGAGACAATTCCTTTGACTTCATGCTTGGTTTGTGCTCTGACATGAACTGTCAACTGTGGGATCTTATATAGACAGGTGTGTGCCTTTCCAAATCATGTCCAATCAACTGAATTTACCACAGGTGGACTCCAATTAAGCTGCAGAAACATCTCAAGGATGATCAGGGGAAACAGGATGCACCTGAGCTCAATTTTGAGCTTCATGGCAAAGGCTGTGAATACTTATGTACATGTGCTTTCTCGATTTTTTTATTTTTAATAAATTTGCAAAAACCTCAAGTAAACTTTTTTCACGATGACATTATGGGGTGTTGTATGTAGAATTCTGAGAAAAATTAATTTAATCCATTTTGGAATAAGGCTGTAACAACAAAATGTGGAAAAAGTGATGCGCTGTGAATACTTTCTGGATGCACTGTATGTGTAAGTGAGCTCAGCAGTGGGCAGCTTCCTACCTACTGAACTTTGAAAATGTTATATTTTAAAGTAGATTTTATTTTAACAACATTAGTAAAATGGTATATTGATTTGGTAAAAGTCATACAAATAAAGTATATGTGTATACAGGGTCCTTTTAGTACAGTGTAGAGTGAAATTGTTACTTGCATGGGCTAATCGACATTCACAATCGATACAAACAAACAATCTAATAGCAGCAGTAATCGTCATCCTCAACAGCCTCAAACAACGCTAACCCTTTCAGACATAACTAGAGTAGACAACTGCTCAGATTTGTGTAAATACATTTATGGAATCTGGTAGTGTTGCCCTAAGCTGTTTACCACATAAAATGAGAGAGTAGGTCAGGAGTGACTGGGTGAAAAAGATCTTGATGGTTTTACATTTCAGTTCTTGAACAGCAGAGTGAATCTTACACTGAGAAGGTGTCAATCAATGATTTTAGTAGCAGGACAGACCAGCCTCTCTAGCTATTACCTGTCCCTTAGCATAAATATTACAATACCAAAGTGTGATGGAGAAGGTCGAGAGACTTTGAATAATGGATGTGTAGAAAATGGTCATTGTGAGTCTCTAGATTTATTTAAATGTCTCTTAAGAAACAGCCTCTGCAATCTCTTTTAATCATAACAGGCGTCTTAGTGTTCCATGTCAGAGTGCTGGAAAAGGTGCCACTAGGAAACTTTAGATTCTGTACAAGAAGTAGTTGGTGAATACAGATAAGAATGATATATAAATATATGCTCTAAGGCACCTAAATAGTCAAGGATTTCTAATCAGCTGCTGAAGGCCTAACTGGGCAAGTCATTATTGGAGAGATTAGTTTGCCCAGTGCCTGATGAAAAATTAAATCAACCATCCTTATAAGTATACATATACTTATAACATATCAGATGATTGGGAGATAGTGAATCAGGAAGTGCAATGGATTAGGAAGGAGGAAGTAAGGACAGATATGAAGAGGAAGAAGAATGGAAAAGCCGTTGGTCCAGATGACATACCTGTGGAAGCATGGAAGTGGAGTTTTTAACTAGATAGTTTAATGGAATCTTGGAAAGTGAGAAGATGCCTGCGGAGTGTAGAAGAGCTGTAGGATCAACAGAAGGATAAAATTGGTGACCCACAGCATAAAGTTATGGGAAAGAGTAGTGGAAGCTAGGTTAAGAAGTGAGGTGATGATTAATGAGCAGCAGTATGGTTTCATGCCAAGAAAGAGCACCACAGATGCGATGTTTGCTCTGAGGATGTTGATGGAGACGTATAGAGAAAGCCTGAAAGAGCTGCATTGCATCTTTGTGGACCTGGAGAAAGACACTGTGCCTCGAGAGGAGTTGTAGTATTGTATGAGGGAGTTGGGAGTGGCAGAGAAGTATGTAAGAGTTGAACAGGATATGTACGAGGGAAGTGTGACTGTGGTGAGGTCTGTGGTAGGAGTGACAGGGGCATTCAAGGTGGAGGTGGGATTACATCAGGGATCAGCTCTGCACACTTTCTTATTTGCAATGGTGATGGACAGGTTGACAGACGAGATTAGATAGGAGTATGGAGGACAGTAGGACTATGTTGTTTGCAAATGACATTGTGATCTGTAGCGAGAGTAGGGAGCAGGTCGAGGAGACCCTGGAGAGGTGGAGATATGCTCTAGAGAGGAGAGGGAATGAAGGTCAGTAGGAACAAAACAGAATACGTGTGTGACTGAGAGGGAGGTCAGAGGAAGGAGTAGCGTTGGCAAAGGTGGATGAGTTTAAATACTTGAGATCAACAGTACAGAGTAATGGGGATTGTGGAAGAGAAGTGAAAAAGAGAGTGCAGGCAGGGTGGAATGGGTGGAGAGGAGTGTTAGGAGTAATTTATGACAGACGGGTATCAGCAAGAGTCAAAGGGAAGGACTACAGGATGGTAGTGAGACCAGCTTTGTTATATGGGTTGGAGACGGTGGCACTGACCAGAAAGCAGGAGACAGAGCTGGAGGGAGCAGAGTTAAAGATGCTAAGATTTGCACTGGGTGTGACAGGGATGGACAGGTTTAGAAATTAGTACATTAGAGGGTCAGCTAAAGTTGGACAGTTGGGAGACAAAGTCAGAGGGGCGAGATTGCGCTGGTTTGGACAAGTGCAGAGGAGAGATGCTGGGTATATTGGAAGAAGGATGCTAAGGATAGAGCTTCCAGGGAAGAGGAAAAGAGGAAGGCCTAAGAGAAGGTTTATGGATGTGGTGAGAGAGGACATGCAGGTGATGTTGTAACAGAACAAGATGTAGAAGACAGGAAGATTTGGAAAAAGATGATCAGCTGTGGCAACCCCTAACAGTAGCAGCCGAAACAAGAAGAATAAGATAAATATACAGTATAAACTAAATCAGTTACCAGCAATAACTTTTGCAGGCCTGAGTCATAGCTCTGGTTCATTGTAGCCTATACATTTATGCAAATTGTGGCTCCTTCACTTGTTCAGCACAAGAAAACAAAACATAAAACCAACAATTATTGTCCTGGCCAAATATCTGCTTATAGTTCGCCTTTTTAAAAGACTTTTGCTTGTTGCAGAAATCCTCAGCAAAGTCTGTCTCTAGATGAAGTTGGTGATCATCCTCTCGCAGTAGCATTCAGTCCCAGATTTAAATTATTGAAAGTACTTACCACTCCATTGGTTACCTGCTCCATTTATAGAGAGGACTTACTCCTATGTAACCCCAACAGGCTGTGTATTTCTGCCCTTATACCTCGTCAGGATATTCCGCTTTTCTTGTCCTTTTCCATCAACCTCAAAATGGTGGCTAGGTAGTTTGCTGGAAATTTAATGCAGCCATGAGGAAGCAAATACTTCAGAAACTCCTGCACGTTCACCTCAAGTAAAAAAATGTAAGCCAATTCTTTTCACTTTTCAGCAACTTCTGTGTCCGTCTAACAGCATTCTTGTGGTACATCATAACAAGAAGCTCATTCATCTCCTTTTTCAAAGAGGAATCTTCTCAGCTTTCTTGTGACAGATCAATCCGAACACTCAAGGAACTAAGGAACTCCCCACAAGTTCCATGCACACCCCTAATCACACATTACTCCCATCAGCCCAAGGTTCACCAACAGAAAAGAGCCAGCTGAGACAAGGGGCTCTAAACAGGCCCAGTTATCGTGATTCTGCAGAGTCATAACCCTTTGAGGAGCCAGTGGGTGACATGGACCATTCAACAAGTAGGCTATAAAGGCAGGGCACCTGTACATCTCATGTAACGGGGGGAATAAATGAAAACAGGCTGAGCCAGCCAGTGAAAGTTGTTAATGTCTTAAAAACATTTTTTTGCAGCTTGAATGGTAGTTTAGCACTTCACATTACTGCTTTTTCTTTTCTACTGCCGAGGTTGTCGCTTCAGGGTGTATGGAGCTATCAAGATGAGGCTGTGAGTCAGAAAGTAACCTCCTGAGAACAAATCCATCTGCACTGAATAAGAATAACTCTGCCAATCTATATATTGGTTATTTTAGAAATACATTGCAACTGGCTGGATTTACTGGTGTAAATAAAAACACATTAGATGAACAATTCACATTTATCTTACACTGCACCTTTCTGTAGTGATCACCATTTTAAGGGTCAAGGTGAAGACCCGCAGTACAATTGTTTTATCATTGGAGCCCAGGCTGTTCAAGTGGATAATTTGGGGTCATGGTACCAAACTGTGGGTGGCACGGTGGCGCAGTGGGTAGCGCTGCTGCCTCGCAGTAAGGAGACCTGGGTTCGCTTCCTCCCTGCATGGAGGTTGCATGTTCTCCCCGTGTCTGCATGGGTTTCCCTCCGGATTCTCTGGTTTCCTCCCACAGTCCAAAGACATACAGGTTAGGTGGATTGGCAATTCTAAATTGGCTAAATTCTAGTGTGTGCTTGGTGTGTGGGTGTGTGTGGTGGGTTGGTGCCCTGCCCAGGATTGATTCCTGCCTTGCACCCTGTGTTGGCTGGGTTTGGCTCCAGCAGACCCCCGTGACCCTGTAGTTAGGATATAGCGGGTTGGAAAATGGATGGATGGATGGTACCAAACTGTACAGTAGGAGTTGTAGAAAAAAAGAAATCAAAATCATAATATGTTTTTTAAATTGGGTAGAAACGCAACAGACATTACGGCTATTTCAAAATTGCGGTTTTACTGGGGAAACTGGCACGAGATTGCGGAGACTTGTCAAGCAGGAGGGTCCACGTCCTCAATGTTTATTTAGTGGCTGCTTGATTTTTTATACTTGTTTGCAATCGGGGTTTTAAAAATGCCTCTGACAGAAACAACTGATAGCTTGGGACATTTTTAAATTTCCATGTGCTTCTCAGTGAAGCCTGATGGGTTACAGGGCGATAAAATCTTACAACAATGCCATTGCACCCACTGTCCACAAGGTGGCATTGCTAGCCTCTGTAGCTGAATATTTCAGTCTTACTGATTATTACTTCAACCACTTTATGAACAAGAGCACCATTCATGCTTTTTAAGTGAATTCCTTGTTAAGTCACATGGATGGCTCTTCACTATAAGTAAAGCTCTCCTTCCCAGTGCTTAACGCTTTGCTTTTCTAAAGAACTTAATGGATATGCTCCTGAAAAAAATAATTAATGTTTAATCATTACCTTTCGATTAAAGAATATATGGTGAAGAGCATGAGGCTCATTACTACTGCTGCTTTAGGCCTCTGAAGACCAGGGTTCGATCTCTGCATCGCACGTAGTGTGTGTGTGTGTGTGTGTGTGTGTGGAGGTGGCTTGTTCTTCTCACGTTTTTGTCGGTTTTCTTTACATATTGATTCCCTTCTGCATTGCAAAGACAAGAATATTTACATTTACATTTATATACTTAGCAGATGCGTTTATCAAAAGCGACTTATAAAAGAGGTCAACATCATCGGGGGAAACATCAGTCTGGGGGACTGTTTGAGAAAAAGTGTTAAAGGACAAGGTTACAAGATTGATCACCATATGTGAAGAAAAATACCAGAGAGTTACAATCCCTGTGTTACAAGACCTAACAGCTAATATCAGCAAGACAGAAAGTCACCAAACAAGAGTCCTTTTGAACACATTGAGGGAGTCAGCATTTCACATGGAGGTGGGCAGCTCGTTCCACCACCTAGGAGATACACATGAAGAGCTTGGACTGAGATTTGATATCACTCATTACCAGATGGCACTCATCAGCAGACCAGACCTGAATGATCAAGAAAGAGCATAGGACTTCACTAGTGTCTCTGTATACAGGTGATGACCCATTGACTACTCTGTAAGCAGGCATCAAGGATTTGAACTTAATACGTGTTTCTGCAGAGAGCTAACACAGTGATATAAAGACAGGAATGACATGTGCCCATCTCGACTGGTTGAACACCAGATGTTCTGCTTCATTTTGGACAATCTGCAGCAGTATGGTGACACATGCCAGTACTCCTGCCAGGAAAGTATTGCAGTAGTCCAGATATGACAAGACCAAAGCCTGGACCAGGAGTTGTGCTGCATACTCTGTCAGATACGACTGTTGTACCAAGAGACCATTACGACATAGTCAGTGAAAGAGAGCTGGTCGACGATCACCACCCCAAGGTTACACACCGACATGGTAGGGGTAAGTGATAATGAGTCAAGCCTGGACAGAGATAGGGTGCTGAACAGACGGGTGAGCTGGAATAGATAACATGAAGGTCTGTCTTTGCCAGGTGGAGCTGGACATGGTCTTCTTTCATCCGGTTTGCAGTATCAGCAAGAAACACAGAGATTGTAGCAGATACCATGTGATGCCCTGGAGGGAACGAAAGGTACAGGTACGTATCATGAGCACAGCACTGATAACAGAAACCGACAGGATGATAGGGCCAAGTGAAGATGTGTTTAGTGAGAAGAGGAGAAGGACTTAGAACAGTGACTGGGGACACTAATTCAGCTTATGAGCACATGCGTCTTGTCATAGCATCCCATATGGATGGTCTGGGGAAGGGCTCAGTCTTCTAGTTGATCTGCATTTGGAATAAATAGGTTCAAAAATGAATGAACAGATGGATGAAGAGTTCATGTAAATGTGACAAATACATCAGTGGCTCCTCTGTGGGAAATATTGTTATTTGCTTCCAAGTCTGGTTAAATTATTAAAATAACAATGAGTTTGGACCTAGCAAGCAGAAGAGCTCAATTTCTCGTAATTAATTACATCAATTACCAAGCTATCTTATTATGGCACCCACAGCCAACACTGGATCTTTCATGAAGGACTAAACCATAGCCTTATGGCACCCTTTAAATGAAGGAGTGTTAAAGCAGCCAGCTATAGATTAGCAAGATCCGACTTAAGTGGAAGAATTCAACTGTACTTCAGCAGTTCAGATCACATCACAGATGACCAAGATGGATAACCCACCTTGTGAGCAAAGGGGTGTTTCTGTAGGTAATTGTGATGGCTGTGAATGAAGGTCTGAAAATGTGATGCCAATGGGCTTTACAGAATTGTGACTTGAAGAACAAATAGGCCATTCCATATTTTAACCTCCTGTTAGGAAGGTGTCATTCACTGAAATACAATTTCAGTTTCAAAGGACTTGAGTGCTCTGATGTGCAATCATTTTAGACCTTGAAAAAAAAAAATCTGAAGAGAATTTATTATTTTGATAATGTCGTTAGCAGCACATTTATTTGTTTTAATGGCTTACATAAGTGAGCACATTCTGACTGCCTTAAAAAATCTGTGAGCCTGGCTGCTGTTTGCAGGGTGGCCTACTTTAAAGTGGTGCACATTAAGTTGTAAAACAGCACCCTCTAGCAGTCACAGGATAGTATAGCAGGTCAGGCTTACACATTGTCATGGAGGGAAACCCTTTCAGTCCTTGAAGTGAATTTACATGACTTCTGAGCAGTAGTACATCACCCAGCACACCGTTACTGTCTATTTATGGTTATTACAGGTTATATGTTATCTTCATGCCAGCCTTTCACTCTGGGATATTCCAGGGAGGAGGTGATTTTAGGTGATTATCAAAGTCAAAGTCAAAGTGAACTTTATTGTCATCTCAACCATATACAAGTATACAGATAGACGAAATTGCGAAGCTCAGGGTCCACAGTGTAACAACATGATGTACAAATAGTAAATTAAAAATAGAATAAAAATTTTAAAATTTATAATTATGTCACCTGGACGTGGGCATGTGGCTTCAGTTTGGCACCATCCTCCCTGTTCATCAGCACTGTGTGAAGATAGGTGTTAAGGTCTTCCTTGACTCGTGAGTAACTGGTAAGGAATAATAATAATGCATTTTATTTAAATGGCACCTTTCCCATGCTCAAAGCACTTCACAAATATTCGAGCAGGTACAAAAGGAGTTATAGCACAGAAAAACATCAGATTAGTAACACTGAATACAAACTAATTTATCATCAATCAAACACCAAGCCACAGATTACTATAAGAAACACGCCACTGTGAATTAGAATAAGAATCAAGGCTACTATCAGGATAGGCTTGGGCCCTCCATGGCTCTTGATTGGATGTTTGCGAATATTACATTTTATTATGTAAAATCTTTACTTTTGTGACTTACCTTCGTAATTGCTTACATAGAAACTCTCCAGCCTCTCTGAGCAGGTCACCTAATGTATTCTTATTTTGTAATTCCTTGTCCACACTCACATTCCCTATTCTCACTTCGCTAATTTAAAGGTTACACCACATGAGATTTTTATTACTTCTCTGATTCCATAATCACATCTGGATCTCTCGCTGCTGTCAGCCCTAATGCTATTAAGTCCACCAAGAACTGACAATTGTTATCTCTTAATTTCCATGGCTGTGCTGGCCTCTTTTTTCTAAAATTCCAATACCTCCCTTAGTGCAATCTTCTTACATTTTTCCTTAGAAATGTCCAAAAAGGTGTTAAGTCTACCCAAGCCTGTCTTTACAAGCCCCTGCTTCTGTGGGGAGTTCCTTGGTGTCACAGCCATGATAATCTTATGAGTGTGGCAATCATACAAGGAGTGGCACAAGTAGAAAATAATGCACAGCTGGTTCAACATGTCAGTTAGCACACAAATACGTAAATCTTTCACTTTAAATGTTTAACTGATTCTTGTGGCACTTCTTTAGTTATTTCTAAATCTGCAGTAACTGAGAAGGAGCAGGCACACGAAAAATGAGTTTGACATTAAAGAAACCCAGTCTACAGTAACTTCCAAAGAAATTTTACTAAAATATTTAAAATGAAAGCTGTTAAAACAGGTATAAACATAATATTAAAAATCAGAAAACAGTTTAGTATAAATTTGACTGCATCATTTTGATTGTTTCGGTAGTTATAATTTTCTGGATCCATTTTGATTATTTCAGAAAGAAAATTGCTTTGCTCCGTGCATGGCTATAACTCAGTAATGGAGTAACTGAAAAACTGACATCTGAGCAACATTTTGGAATATTCCACTTAACAAAGAAGGGTGAATTATCCACAGTTATAAAAGGGTAAGTGTCTGTGTATCTCTTTGTCTGTCTGGTTACTTTTTGGCATGTAGTACACTGTATTCTTCCCTACAATGTGTCTATGATTCCAACAGATGGTGCATCACAAACATTTGTAGTAATTAAAGAAATTGCATTTGTCATTCCAACAGGTGGTGCACCACCAACTTTTTAATTATTATCCCCATGAGGGTCCTTTCACATGACCATTAGAGGTTAGAGTACAGGGTCAGCCATTGTACAGTGTCCCTGGAGCTTTGTAATAATAAAATGCATTTCAGAGGGTGCATCACAAACATTTGTAGTAGTACAGTGCATGGCAGGTTTTATTACTACGAATGTTTGCAATGTGCCATCTGTTGGAATGAGAAATGCTAATGCATTACAATAGATAGTACACTGCAGACATTAACACTGGGATCTATGTTGATTACTTAGCTTAGAGTGGTAGCCCAGCTAGTGTTAAAGAAAACTTTATAAAGTTATTGACTATAACAAATAATGAATATAATTTGTTAAACTACAGCACCAACTAATCCAGCAGTTCAGGAGAAAAACTGTCAACACTGATGAAGCAAAAGTTGCATGCAGAACTGGCAATATGAAATTACAGGACTGTCTTTACCAGGGTAGGCTCTCCAGGCAGACATCCAGGTGGACTTAAAAACAGCTTCATGAAATGATGTGGACTGTCTGGATGTGGGAGAGAGACTGGGTGGGGAGGTATATAGAAATGTCTAAAGAGAGTAGGGATGGAGAGATTGGAACAAGTGAACAGGACTGAAGTGGGACGTAGGGAAACCGAAATAAGGATTGTTATTGTCCACTAGGAAGACCAAAAATATGCTCATGGTGGTTGTTTCAGAGACATTCCCCATGGCGCTAACAGTAGAGCAGACTGACTGTTTAAAATAAATAGATAAGAAGTACATAATGATCTAACAGATCGAAATGTTTCATATGTCACTTTTCTCAACTACACAGACCTTTTAGCTTAAAATTGTTTACCATATTATGAGAACCACGATATTAGAGGATCTAATCTCAAAATACACCTTTTAGCTGTCCATTGAATCGATGGAACAATACTCCAAGACAAAGAGTAGATGACAAAGTTGAACACTGTAAAGAATTTAAAAACATTGGTGCGATACACATGCAGAACAGGTTAGAGATAACGGAAGTACAAAAATACGAAAGTCTCAAAAAAATGATTGTAAAGATTGCATTAGCGCAAACAAATGGAAATTATTACTCAGTGAAATAACGGAAGAGCAAAAAGAGATCAATATATTGTTTGCATTTAAACTTTAAGTCGGAGACTTGTAGATCGTCTGATTCATGTTGCCATCAGGGAAAAGTAGTGTTTCTTCCCAATGAAAAGGCCTATCGGCGAGAATTAAAAGATTTGTTGTTTGGTGAAAGTGAAATCCCGCGAGAGAAGATTTCAAGACTTTATGCAAAGAGATTTGGAAAAGTCCCGCCCACATCTAAAACATTTACAACAACACACACGGTTCAATCATTTCTCATTTGTGTGAATGCTATTGTCAGACACATTTTTTGTAGGTGTTGTCGCGATGTAATTCCAAACACGGAATCAAAATTCAATGCAATATTGATGAAAAGGTAAAAGCGAAAAGAGATCAAATATATGGACATAGGTGACATGACAGAAATATGTAGATATTGTTTGGCTTTAAACTTTAAGTCAGAGACTTGTAGATCGTCTAATTCGTGTTGCCATCAGGGAAAAGTAGTGTTTCTTCCCAATGAAGAGGCCTATCGGCGAGAATTAAAAGATTTGTTGTTTGGTGAAAGTGAAATCCACATATGTGAGTGGCAGAGACGCAAAGTTGTTGGTGGATAGCGCAGACAGGGGGATTAACGAGCAAAGGGAACAGGGGGCAGCGCCCCCTAGTATTTTTAAATTCTTCAGGTACTATATTTTTCAGAACGTGTGACCACATAATTACTGTCCTTAAGTCTTTACACTGGTTTCCAATTAAGTTTAGACATGATATCAAAATTCTTCTTACATATAAAGCTTCGAATAAAGCTGTTCCCGTCTCTAGGAACCTGCTAAAGCTGGGTACCTTTTCACACCACTGACTTACATATACAAAATAAAGCATCTTCATATTTGACAATCTCCTAGTACTTGTTTGCCAGTTCCTGTATATACTCATGATGAGAATTTTGGTTTTATCAGGAATGTCTAAAGTGAGTGAAAATGTTAACATAGTATTATAAGTGAAAGGGACTTTATGTTGAGATGGTCGCCTTCAATTTGTGATATCATTTTTAACAGTGAATGTCAGGTGTGCACCATATGAAGTAGTGTTCAAGTGTCAAGTGAATTATCGTAGGTGCCTGCATCAGCTGTCTTCCAATACATTCTCTGTCATGTTCAATTGGGATACATCTGATGGGACATTCAAGGTGTGAATTGTATTTTAGTCTCGTTATTTAGCTAGCATGTGGTTTTCTTTCATGTCATACCCAGTGCCATGAGTTTATGATGGTTATCTCTCGTTTATGCAGACAGTTCTTCCTTTCCCTCCAGATCATCTGCTGCCCATCATCTGTTTATCACTCACATCAAGCAACAATCCAACTTCCTCCTGATCCAAGCACTACTGAAGACCTTGACACTGATGAGCATGAGAGGCAAACAGTTCACCAGGACTGAAGATCGGTGCGCTGCTGCTAGCAGATGATTTTAAACCATAGGCAGATCATGGGGACTGCAACTTTACTGCTACTTATTGGCCACACAATGCCTTTTATTTGGGTTTCTTGAAGGTTCTCCTCCAGGCCTTTGAAGATATGGGTCTCTTCTTCCCTTTTTGTCCCAAAGTGATGCCATGTAGAAAGTTCTTGAGCATGGGAAAGGCGCTATATAAATAAAATGTATTATTATTATTAGTATTATTATAACTCATTCAACAATATTAAGGAATACTTCTCCACATTCACATAGGCTGTTTATATACTTTATCAAAATCAATTCAATCAGTTTATGAGCTGAACATGTAACAGTTTGTCTTCTTCTAGGCTTTATTTTAAGAATTTCATTCATTTAATTAATATGTTCGAGAATTTTTTTTTTTCATTTACGTACATGGGGTACCGGAAATACATGCCCTGCTGTAAACTGCTCCACATATACAATGCTGAGTATCTGAGATGCTCTTTCGCTAAACAATCTTTTGATCCTGGAAATACTGTACATTGCCAAAAAACAGAAACATCTAACATTTAACTGTAAGAACACTTGTTGTGATTATTAGCTTAAAAATATAGAATTTTAATGAACAAAGGGAAGATGTGAATGAGATTGCAACATAATTTACATTAAAAATTAACACAGTTAATGAAGACAAGCTGAATGGATCAAACTCATCTGACGCTGCTTATATGTTGGTTTGGCACCACTCCAATTAGTGATTGACAAACATCTGTAAGACATGTTTCAAGCTTTTCAAGATAAGGATGAAAATCCTGATAATCCTGTTCCTCGCTCCTGATCCTCTTCCAATGAAAATACAGGACACCAGAATGCCTCCAGCCATAACAAGCAAGACTCTTGTTGTCTCAAGATAAGACAAATTCCCTCATTAACTGTAATGAATTAACTGCCATTTATTTATTTTATTAATTTACCAAGCCATTATATTATAATAAATCTGAATGTTAGTTTAAAAACTGAAATAAGTGGAAAATTAGCAACACTCAGTCAACCTAAACAAGTTTTTCCTTTCATTTTTATGTCAGGAAAATGCTCCTGTATACTGTATATTGTTTTGCTATATGGTCAGGATAGTTACTCACAATTACTTCTCTCAAACTGTAATGGTATTACTTCACTTATTACTTCCTAAAAAAAATAACTAATTAATTTTACATTACTCTCTAAACCCATGCTATTGTCGTGATCCATTTACTGATATTAAACCAGGACCCATCATCAGTGATGTTACCTGGACATTGAGTGTTTCTTTGCAGCCTCTGAACCAGGCTATCTATCTATCTATCTATCTATCTATCTATCTATCTATCTATCTATCTATCTATCTATCTATCTATCTATCTATTTACACATTTATACCCACCCATACAAGTTCAAATAAAGGTTGTTTATTTGCACAGTGCCTTCAATAACAGACAATCACATTACAATATTAGAACATTACAGCAATCTTGATGAGAACAGGCCATTCAGCCCAACAAAGTACGTTGTTTCTATTCATTTCAATACTTCTAAAAAAATACCATCTAGTTTTGAAAGTCCCTAAAGTCTTACTGTCTATTCTGCTGCCTGGTAGTTTATTCCAAGTGTCTATTTTCTCTGTGTAAAGAAAAACTTCCTAACAATAGTCACCACTGTAGATTAAAGTTTCTTTCCTCTTCTTCTACTCCTCCAATGAGTTTCATCCTCTTCCTATTTATGATGTCACAGCATAGCATGGTGGTAGCACTTCCAGGTTATGCGGAAGCTCCTCAAAGTAGGGAGACCTCCTAACAGTGCTCTCCGGTAGCACCTAGGGATCAATTCAATCAATCCACCCAAACATTTACTCATTCTGTGTGCCTCTCTCTCTATATATAGTGGTCCAGATCAAATTATGCAAATCCAGATCATCTTGATGACTTGATTTATGTGGGGACGATTCCAGTTCGGCGCAAAGACGATTCTTCATGTTCGCACACTTCTCGATGGTTCAGGATTTATCAGGTTATTTTCTATGTAATAAACTTAATAAGTTATAGCATAATGAAAATTGCATAATTAGATCTGGACCACCCTATATATATATATATATATATACGTATACATATGGGTCATATACAATGCATCCGGAAAGAATTCACAGTGCATCACTTTTTCCACATTTTGTTATGTTACAGCCTTATTCCAAAATAGATTAAATTCATTTTTTTCCTCAGAATTCTACACACAACACCCCATAATGACAATGTGAAAAAAGTTTACTTCAGTATTTTGCAAATTTATTAAAAATAAAAAAACTGAGAAATCACATGTACATAAGTATTCACAGCCTTTGCTCAATACTTTGTCGATGCACCTTTGGCAGTAATTACAGCCTCAAGTCTTTTTGAATATGATGCCACAAGCTTGGCACACCTATCCTTGGCCAGTTTCCCCCATTCCTCTTTGCAGCACCTCCCAAGCTCCATCAGGTTGGATGGGAAGCATCGGTGCACAGCCATTTTAAGATCTCTCCAGAGATGTTCAATCGGATTCAAGTCTGGGCTCTGGCTGGGCCACTCAAGGACATTCACAGAGTTGTCCTGAAGTCACTCCTTTGATATCTTGGCTGTGTGCTTAGGGTTGTTGTCCTGCTGAAAGATGAACCGTCACCCCAATCTGAGGTCAAGAGCGCTCTGGAGCAGGTTTTCATCCAGGATGTCTCTGTACATTGCTGCAGTCATCTTTCCCTTTATCCTGACTATTCTCCCAGTTCCTGCCGCTGAAAAACATCCCCACAGCATGATGCTGCCACCACCATGCTTCACTGTAGGGATGGTATTGGCCTGCTGATGAGCGATGCCTGGTTTCCTCCAAACGTGACGCCTGGCATTCACACCAAAGAGTTCAATCTTTGTCTCATCAGACCAGAGAATGTTGTTTCTCATGGTCTGAGAGTCCTTCAGGTGCCTTTTGGCAAACTTCAGGTGAGCTGCCATGTGCCTTTTACTAAGGAGTGGCTTCCGTCTGGCCACTCTACCATACAGGCCTGATTAGTGGATTGCTGCAGAGATGGTTGTCCTTCTGGAAGGTTCTCCTCTCTCCACAGAGGACCTCTGGAGCTCTGACAGAGTGACCATCGAGTTCTTGGTCACCTCCCTGACTAAGGCCCTTCTCCCCCGATCACTCAGTTTAGATGGCCGGCCAGCTCTAGGAAGAGTCCTGGTGGTTTCAAACTTCTTCCACTTACAGATGATGGAGGCCACTGTGCTCATTGGGACCTTCAAAGCAGCAGAAATTTTTCTGTAACCTTCCCCAGATTTGTGCCTCGAGACAATCCTGTCTCGGAGGTCTACAGACAATTCCTTTGACTTCATGCTTGGTTTGTGCTCTGACATGAACTGTCAACTGTGGGACCTTATATAGACAGGTGTGTGCCTTTCCAAATCATGTCCAATCAACTGAATTTACCACAGGTGGACTCCAATTAAGCTGCAGAAACATCTCAAGGATGATCAGAGGAAACAGGATGCACCTGAGCTCAATTTTGAGCTTCATGGCAAAGGCTGTGAATACTTATGTACATGTGTTTTCTCAATTTTTTTATTTTTAATAAATTTGCAAAAATCTGAATTTGTAATTAAATAGCACAGGCTGAAAATCCAGGCTGAAGACTTGCTACTTTAGTCTAGCATACCATGTCTAGAGCTGCTGATTACCTGTGCATACTGTATTTCTGTTCGTTAGTCATTTGTACAGATATATAAGTAATACCGTGTTTATAAACCATTACTAACCCTCCTCTTCTGTTTCTCTGTTCGGATATCTTGATGTGGCCCTTGGTGCCACAGCTCTACTGCCCATTGAAAGTCATCTCAGACAGAATATTAACCAAAAATCCAGAAAAAACACATCAGTTTCACATAAAAGGTATAAATTGATTTACATTTCATTGAGAGAAATAAATGTTTGATCCCCAAAAACCCAGCCAGAATTCTGGCTCCAACATATTGGCTGCGTGCTCATGTGGCACTCAGATTGCAAATTGAAAAATTCTGTGGTCAGATTGGTTGGCCGGCATTGATAGCCAGTTGGCCGAGATTTCTATGTATCTGACTTTGTCTTTGTCTCTAAGAATTGAACCAGCCACCAAAGTTTATTTTCTCCAGGGATGCTGCTGAATGGAGTTTTTCTATTCCTCTCCTCCATTGCCAACTGGCCATAGTTCAACTACTAATTTGTAATGAGGCGCTCAGGTTCTCGCTGCCTTTAAAATGGTGATTTATTTATTTTAATTCAGGAATGCCAGAAAGGCACCCAGCTTTTACTTGGCTCACGCTTTCACTAACAGAGACATGCAAAGGGCAGTTTAACCAAAATCAACAGCATATTGTCTAAATGAACAATAAATAATGAAGTAAATACAATTAAACAAATACTGTGTACATATAAACCCACACAAAACTCCAAAAATATTAATAAATGTTTTAAAGATTTCTAGTAGAAAGAAGCACTCCCTAAATGAAGACATTTTCCACCTCAGACGAAACTCCATGAATAATCAAGCACAGTACAAGAACATAACTCCAAATAAAACAGTAATTCGATGGGTGAATGTAATTATAATCCAATTGAATACCGCAGTGGTGAAAGTGATGACAATGCAAAGCACAAAAGACAATTGCAATCCTGCTGGCTTCTTATGACTTTCCTTTAAATTTTGTGACACAATTTGTTTCTCCCAGCAACCCATACGGCAACAATTGAAGCTGCCCAATGGGGTAGTACTGCCGAGGATGCTGGGATTTGCAGTCCATTTAAAGAGTGCCACTACAAATTAATGGACTGATATTGTTAGTTTCCATTTGTGTTAATCAGTTTCTACTTTGTTTTCTTATTAACAAATCTGTATCTTTATATGTACTAATTCTGTATTTAGTAATTAATATAACCTATTTTTGCATTTGGTTCACAGAACTCTGCACCGCACCTGGTGAACAGCACTATACAAATATAAATTTTATTGTATTTGTCATTTCTGCTTTTGTTTTTTTTTAATAAATTTCTCTCCACCACAAATTTTATCTTCTTGTCTTGCCGTAATTACCGCTGGCACTTTTCAGACTGAATTCTAACCTGTAGTTTGCCACGCCTTCTATTTTTGTGGACTACACTGGTAAATTAAGTGGCCTCATATAAGTAACCTAATGGCTGCCCATCTCTGTTTCAGCACCCCACACTGTTTTAGAGTTGAACACTTATTATCCTCTCTCTGTTGACTCTCCTTCCAGGTGAGCCGGTGTTTGCTTCTGTATTTGGTGACTCTAAATTGATCTTTCGATGGACTGGCACCCCAGATCCCAGTGACCCTAATCTGAAATAAGCGAGTGCTAGGATGACAAAATAGCAATGGTGTTTTTTTTTTGGCATGTTTCTTGTTCAAAGAGTTCTAGCAAATAGGAAAATGAATAACCAACAAACAATAAGCTGAATAACATTTTGTTTTTTCATCAAACTGTCAAACTTTAAAACTCTACTCCACTGTTTTCAGAGCTTTTCTATAGTGTCTTCCGCTCCAGAAACAGCGGTTAATAGAAAGGTCTCCATGGCAACGATGCCCAACACTAACAATTACCTGTGTGCTACTGACGTCACACATCATCCCTCTACTCTATGTGAAGAGGTAAAGCTCTGTTTTCATATCACATTTGAATAAAATCACAGGCGATCAGAGCAATCTAGGCATTCAAATGCGAGTGCTCAATTAGTGTGTCTGATCCATTAATAATGGCCATGAATACGGGCACGTTTACTTTGCTACAAATTTCCTTCCCGCCTGTCACAGCAGGCATTCCATGCATCATGTCACTTATGTGAAAAGCATGCCGAGGTGAGAGCAGGAGCACAAAGGCGGAAAAGTGAGAACAAAACAGTGGGGGACTAAACCGTCACGGGCAGCCTGAATTGGCCTATTCTTCCCTGCATTGCTGATAGCGTGTTTTCCTGTCCATTTTAAAAGGGGCCCCTTTTGTTAGTGTTCTGAAATTGAATTCCTGTTACAAATAACAGTTAATTATTTTAATTTTTCAAATGTGTAAAGAAAACATTAAAATGGTCCTACACCCACAATAAATCCGAAATTACATAAAAAATCATATGAGTGCTCCAAATCACATTTCATTAAAATAGCAAGAACTCTTCCACAGTATTCATTAAGATTTAGTATAGAGCAGCAGCACAAGAGGAGATCCTTCATCATACTATATGTTGATTTAGAGCAAGTCCTCTGAAATAAGGGGACACAATGCAAGAACCAGCACTGGACAGAACGTCCTCCCGTTTCAGGCCACAGTCTTGGGCGCCCCTTGAGACAGTTATGCGCAGCTTCTTTCATGTTTCTGGTCAGCCAAACTGGTCACCTCTACCAGGAATCCATAGAAACAAAGGGAGACCAACCAGTCCCACATATAATACCCCTGCCCCATTGGAGTACCAAGCAATGGGAAGTGCTGAACTACAAGTCAAACCAATTTACACAGTGTCCCCTTGCTGATTTCCTCTATTAACTGCAGATTTTTGACACTGACGTGGACTCACTTTTATTCTTTGGATTGTAGTCTTCCTACTGACACAATTACACTTCAGCTTCAGGTCACAGATGGACGACTAGATATTCAGCTTAAGAACTTTCTGATAATTGTTTTAATTATGGCAAGTCATCATGGTCCTGTAGCATCAAAGCATTCCCAACACAATGCCACCACCATGTTTAATTCTTGTAGTGATCGTTGAGTGTTTTATCTAATTCATACTGAAAGTAATTAAATCCATGTCATTCAAATGTTACCATTTTTGTACCATCTGTCCTTAGAACGCTCCCCAAGAAGGGTTGGGGATCATCCAGATGTTTATTGTTACATGAAAGTTGAGCATTTATGTTTCTCTAGGTCAGCAATGGTTTTGCCTTGACACACTCCGATGAAGCCTACTTTTGCCCAGTATCTACTGAACAGATTGCTCAGTAAGGAACACTGACCCTTACTGGAGCAAGATAAGCCTGCAGATCTTTGGATTTTCTTACACTGCATCTTTGGACAAATATTGGTCACCCCACAGAATACTCACTACTGTCCCACATGTGTTCCATTAACTTTCTTCTGATTCTGTTGTGGTTTTGGGTCTGCCAGTCTTGTTCCTGTCATTGTTTCCTCCAGTTTCCAAGTTTCTTTGAATGGTGTAGGAAACTGTACTCACTGACACCTTGGCTTTCTTTGCAGTTTCTCTAAAGGAAAGACCTACACTTTAAAGGGATATACTGTGATGGTCTGTCCGTCATCTTTTTCTTGCCATTATCATAGCAATATACAGTCCACATAATGCTTCCAAGCGGAGTATCAACAATGTTTGTCCCAAGGTTGCTTTTATACAGAGGGTTTGTAAGTAATCAACAAAAAGTGGAGCAATTACACATATTGTTTGCTTCAACTTTCAAGGCGTAGTTAACTTCCATTGCTGCAGAAAGGCTATAAGTTGTCAACCTGCTACTTATGCTCTGGAAAGGGTAATTTTGTATATAAAATTATATAAAATGATAATGAGTTTAATTTTCTTGCTGCTCTTTTTCTTACAGTTTACCACTGGTATAAAATCAAGTTACTCACTGAACTCCTTATATATCTCTATTATAAAAGGAAATACTAAGACGAGACTTTCTCTGAGATAATTTCAGGTCCCGCGAGAAGAGACTTTTTGCCAAGTACCGCACTCCTTTACAAACATTTACAACCACGGCCACCATCCAATCACTTCTCATTTGTGTGAATGCTATTGTCAGACACAGTTCCTGCACTCTCAGCTCCAAGCGGGGTCAGAAATAAAAGACAAAAAGTAGAAGACAAAGTAGAACGTCGTAAAGAGGTTCAAAAATGTTGGCGCAATACACATGCAGAGCAGGTTAGAGATTATGAAAGTACTAAAATTCGAAAGTCTCCAAAAACTTATAGTAAAGATTGCATTAGTGCTAACAAATGGAAATTATTACTCGGTGAAATAACGGATCAGCGAAAAGAGACCGAATATATGGACATAGGTGATATGACAGAAGTATATAGTAATTGTTCGGCTTTAAGCTTTAAGTCGGAGACTTGTAGATTGTCTAATTCATGTTGCCATCAGGGAAAAGTAGTGTTTCTTCCCAATGAAGAGGCGTATCCGTGAGAATTAAAAGATTTGTTGTTTGGTGAAAGTGAAGTCCACATATGCGACTGGGGGGTTGGTGAGCGAAGTGAGCAGAGGGTAGAGCCCCCTAGTTTCAATAAAAATGGAACAAATAGCAATGTTCTAAAACTTTTGACCAGCAGTGTGTATTAGATAGATAGATAGATAGATAGATAGATAGATAGATAGATAGATAGATAGATAGATAGATAGATACTTTATTAATCCCAAGGGGAAATTCACAATAAACATGTTGAATCATACGGTAAGTGAACAAGAATTGTGTGACTCGTTCATAGGTGGTGATTTAATTCGCAAATCAAGTCAACGAGAATTGTGCACCTAGACTTTGAAATAATTCATCACTGTTGGGTATCTAATTATTTCGAACTCTAAAAAATCAATGAATGATACATGCCCTTTACAGTAAATAACTCATAAAAAGGTGCACATTAAAGGAAAGTTGAAAGCAAATTATTGTTAGTAGAATGACTATTTTCTTAAGGTTCAATCTAGTATTATTCATTTTTTTGAAATTACAAAGATCAATAAACATATTAGTCTAATATTATCTGTATATATTCTGTTTAAAATAATTCTGCTACAAACTGAATGAAACAAACAATTGTTATATTCTAATACACTATACACTGTTGCCATATTGTGCTAATATGAGGAATGAGAGAATCCTTAGTGTTACGAGTTCTCGTTTGCTGGTAATAATTCAATTTGCACACAAGAGAATCACAGAAGAAGTGAACAAGAATCACAAATTAGATTTGCGGTACATGCACATGTGCTTTAACGATCTGCCAGCATAACGACAGACAGTGACAACATCACATGTGTGTTACAACACTCTTGTTGAGCTCTGCTGAATCGATTCGTTCATGCTCTCAAATCAAATCACTAGTCATGTATGCACTTTAGAGGTCATCAGCACCACTCTCATGACATGAAGGGGTGTAGTCACTGATGGTGTTGTTTCTGTCCACCCACAGCTCTGAGAAACCACCAATGGGGGCAACTGACTCGGTCCCTTCCACTCCACCGACTGCAAAGCCAAGACACTCCCAGAAGGGGTTGCCTCATTTTGAAATGAGAAGACTGCGAGAGGGAGCTCCAACCTGATTCTGTGACCGCTCTACAGTGTGACTCTCCATTCTGCTAAATAGGCAATACGGCCTGCTTCTGTTCAAGTTTCACTTGCTCCACCATGCATGTGTTTATTTTGGTAAACTGTTTCCTTTTTATAAATTGAGTGCCCGTAGGAAAAAGGATTGAAGTAAAATGACAAAAATCATAGAAGATGGAAACAGATGAGAGAGAGACAGAGGAATTGGGAAAATTACAAAAAGTAAAAACAGAAGTGTAATGTGTTCATTGGCTCCTGACGCTACTGGAGTCCCTTCCTTGTACTACACTATGCCAGTTAATAACTGGAGGAGATGTTGTCAATGTTAGAAAGTCCTAAAGAAGTGAGCCATCCACTCTCGGCACAGCTATCGCCCCTGATAATCCTTCCAGTGAAGTGCACCGCCTCGGCTTTTTCCCTGATTGGTGTTCACTCTCATCATTTTACAGTCAAACCGTCTATGATCTTCATATTTTCAAGGGCTGTCTTCTCCATTAATGTGTCCATGACCTGGAGATCTATCCTAGGTGACCCAGGCCCTCTATAAAACTCACAGGACTCACTGTATTCATTACTGGTCTGCGTTTTTTTTTTTTGTGTTTTGCTTTGCAGCCGAATGTCTCCCATGCCACCTTCTAAGTCAGGAATTTGTTTTCAGGAACTATTACCAAATTTCACTTTTCTTGCAAAACAAAATTTCAGTTACTGTGACCGTTTCCCAGCCTACACACAAAGGAAAAAGGCTGCAATGCCCCACGCGTTACAAAGAAGAGGCGCTTTGATCTTTTTCCTCTGCCACCTGGCTGATTGCACGCCATTTCAAAAAACACTTGATGCTTGTTGAAATTCACAGACGTCTTTGTTTATCTAATGAATCTGCTTTGACATCCAACATGTTTCAATAAGAAGACGCATTACCTTTCTTTGAGCTCCATCTTGCCAACACCCACCCTCTAGCACCTTCTCCACCTCAATGTGTTCAAGGGCGGCCCCTTCAGCCTCGACATTCAAATACAAACTGAAGAGCCACCCTCAAGGATGTGCTTCATCTTTCTCCGTTTTATCTTCAGAAAGACGCACTGGAGGGTGAGAGGCACCAGAACAGAATGGGCAGGGGTCAGATTGGTGAGGGGGTGGCATGCAAAGAAGGGAAAAGGAAAAATAAAATGGAAGGAAAAGGGTAGGAGATTTCTCAAAGAATCGAGGTGGAGGGAGGTAAGAAGACTAGCGAAGTGGCAGGCAACTGCTGGGGTAGGACACAGAAGGAAGACAGCAGCTAGTCAGAGTGTTGTTTTTAACACTAAGGACAAGCATGTGCTCAAGTCAAGCTCTGGCATGTCACCGGCAACACACATTTCCTCCACTCCGCCATCTCCTGCACACAACGTGCAAGTTTACCACTGAAGTGCTGCCCTATGCCCAATTCAGAACCTGAGAGAACTTTAAGGCAGAATTCTCAGAATAGACACATGGTGCTGTCCCAGACCAATTCCACAACCACGTCAAGCAACTAGAAAACTCGTACGACTTCCACACAGACATGGGGTCGAGATTCAAAGTCAATCTCCTCGAGCTGTGAGGCAGTGGCACCCACCAAGTGTATCTTTGTGCCACACCTGGCACACTAGCACAGGTAACCTGATATGTGGAACCATTAAACTCACGGTTGTTTGATATTTCATGTATGACGTTTTCAGCACTCCATACCCCCCACGCTAATTCCAGATTAGCCAAGAAAATGTGAACACGCTCCAAAATCAAAGGACAATTAGGCAGTGAGGGATAAGAGGCGAGCTGCTTATTTAATTTTATATTCTTATTCTTGCTTTATATTCCTGAAACAGTAAGCAATCAGGGAACTCAGCAGGAGCCCAATCAATACCAAAAATGTCTTTTTTTTTAATGCTTAGAAAATATACAGAAAATGGAAACTTAGAAAGCAGAAAACTGTGACATTTGAACACTGAAGAAGTTAAGCTCCCGGCACATATGACACGGGCTTGCCAGTGGTAACGTGGGCATCATGAAGGGAAAAATATACAGAAGGCCACACCACTGAAGTTGGCAGAATACCTGGATGAAGAAAGAACAGTAAGGTATTGACGGGTTAGCCAATGGCACCAAGGAGTCCTGAAGGACAATATATATAAAAGAAGGAAGCCAGGGAACCTAAGAACAGCATGGGAATCCTGGCTTTAAAAAAAAAAAAATGGACAAGGATCTTCTTGACTGTCTTTTTGTTCCATCCATCATCCAACCTGCTATATCCTAACTACTGCGTGAGCCAATCCCAGCCAACACAGGGCACAAAGCAGGAAACAAACCCTGGGCAGGGTGCCAGCCCACTGCAGGACACACACACCAAGCACAATTTAGAATCGCCAATGCACCTAACCTGCATGTCTTTGGATTGTGGGAGGAAACAGGAGTACCCGGAGGAAACCCACGCAAACACGGGAAGAACATGCAAACTCCACGCAGGGAGGACCCGGGAAGTGAACCCGGGTCTCCTTACTGCAAGGCAGCAGTACTACCCACTGCGCCACCGTGCCGCCCATGTCTTTTTGTTATTTATTTTAATTTCTAGAACAGATCAGGTCATAACCTTTTGAATAAGACAAAGATTAAGGTTCTGGCCCCACTGGTTTGTGGGTAATCGCTTGAAAGACATACAGACAGACAGACCTTAGCATGTTTTTTATAAATATATAAATATATATATATATATATATATATATATATATACACTGCTCAAAAGAATTAAAGGAACACTTTTAATCAGAGTATAGCATAAAGTCAATGAAACGTATGGGATATTAATCTGGTCAGTTAAGTAGCAGAGGGGTTGTTAATCAGTTTCAGCTGCTGTGGTGTTAATGAAATTAACAACAGATGCACTGGAGGGGCAACAATGAGATGACCCCAAAACAGGAATGGTTTAACAGGTGGAGGCCACTGACATTTTTCCCTCCTCATCTTTTCTGTCTGTTTCTTCACTAGTTTTGCATTTGGCTACAGTCAGTGTCACTACTGGTAGCATGAGGCGATACCTGGACCCTACAGAGGTTGCACAGGTAGTCCAACTTCTCCAGGATGGCACATCAATACGTGTCATTGCCAGAAGGTTTGCTGTGTCTCCCTGCACAGTCTCAAGGGCATGGAGGAGATTCTAGGAGACAAGCAGTTACTCTAGGAGAGCTGGAGAGGGCCATAGAAGGTCCATAACCCATCAGCAGGACCAGTATCTGCTCCTTTGGGCAAGGAGGAACAGGATGAGCACTGCCAGAGCCCTACAAAATGACCTCCAGCAGGCCACTGGTGTGAATGTCTCTGACCAAACAACCAGAAAGACTTCATGAGGGTGACCCAAGGGCCCCATGTCCTCTAATGGGCCCTGAGCTCACTGCCCAGCAGCATGCAGCTCGATTGGCATTCGCCATAGAATACCAGAATTGGCAGATGCACCACTGGTGCCCTGTGCTTTTACAGATGAGAGCAGGTTCACCCTGAGCACGTGACAGAAGTGAAAGGGTCTGGAGAAGCCATGGAGAACATTATGCTGCCTGTAACATCATTCAGCATGAGCAGTTTGGTGGTGGGTTAATGATTGTCTGTGGAGGCATATCCATGGAGGGTCACACAGACCGCTACAGGCTTGACAAAGGCACCTTGGCTGCCATTAGGTATCAGGATGAAATCCTTGGACCCATTGTCAGACCCTATGCTGGTACAGTGGCTCCTGGTGCACGACAATTCCTGGCCTCATGTGGTGAGAGCATGCAGGCAGTTCCTGGAGGATGAAGGAATTGATACCATTGACTGGCCACCACACTTTCCTGACCTAAATCCAATAGAACACCTCTGGGACATTATGTTTTGATCCATCCAATGCCACCAGGTTGCACCTCAGACTGTCCAGGAGCTCAGTGATGCCCTGGTCCAGATCTGGGAGGAGATCCCCACAACACCATCTGTCATCTCATTAGAAGCATGCACCGATGTTGTCAGGCATGTATACAAGAACACAGGGGCCATACAAAGTGCTGCATACAATTTTGAGTTGCTGCAATTAAATTTTGGCAAAATGGACTAGCCTGCCACATAATTTTTTCACTCTGAGTTTTGGGGCGTCTTTGAATTCAGGGCTCTGTAGGTTGATCATTTTCATTTCCATGAAACAATGTGGCATCCTTTCGTTCCTAACACATTACCCAGTCTATATCAGTATAGATATCCAGGAGGATTTCTTTTTCCCATTGAGATCTGATGTGTTTTCAAAGTGTTCCTTTAATTTTTTGAGCAGTTTATATATATATATATATATATATAGATTTACTGGATTGGATCATTTCCAATATATTCTGGTGCTTTCTTTTGCAACACAAATGTTAAAACACTGGAGGCACAGGTTTAAGACAGTCTGCTACTTTGATCTTCCTCTATAGGGCAGCTGCACTTGCTTAGGGTTCTGTGCGATTGTGAATGTATAGTATGGTGCTATGCACTAGGATCAGCAGCAAAGCCACGCTTAAGATGGAGCACAGGTTTAGTCCAATGTTACGAACTAACCACAAGATGAACAGTGCAGTAGTGTCAGTTCATTCATCGCTGGGGGCTTCCTTATACGCACACCTATACTGGGCCCATTTTGAGTTCTAAGTGAACTTAAAACACAGAAATTTGGGGGATATAAAAAGACAACCACAGTATTCAAATACAAAAATCTCACACAAATAGGGAGATGCCAGATATAAAAGGACTGAGGTGGGCTTCCTTTTGAAGCTGTAAGCTCACTAGGACACACAGAGAAAAAAAAGCTTTCTGTTTGAATGCCAGGTTTCTCCACTAGATGGCAGTAATGCACATACATAGCAGAGCTTCTTTTAAGTTGAAATGAAAAATTGAGTAGTGGATTGAAATATTACAGTGCAATGGAACACAAAACGATTAAAATCCACTTTGCACGCCTATTGATTTTCAGCGTTTCCTTCTTCCTGTCACTTTGTTAACATTGACCCTGGTGAGACACTCTGTAAATGGGCTCTCTGATAAAATCCCTTTACTGATCCTGAAGCCTTAGTACAATCAAAGTAAGCATACAAAGGATTATATGTGGCCCCACAACTCCAGGAACTCACACACTTTTGGAAATAACCTTTACGCAATGAACAAAAAACCTGTGGTATTCCACAGTTACAAAATTATGGCACCATTGTTTACATACACATTTTCAATCTATGAACTCAATGATCTTTGTGTAAAACTAAGTGGGGACACTGAATTGACCACTGTGAGTGAGGGTTTGACCACAGGGCAGGGGCTCCTGCTTTGACATTAAATATCACTAAATCAAGCTGTGACTGGGCATAACCCTGGAGCTCCTGGAGGTCAGTGTGACTTTACAGTCCTATGGCAAAAGTCTAAAAAAGACATACTAATTGTGAAGCTAATTGAGCATTCATATAATGCTATGCTGCTTTAATAAAAAGCATACCACTGACTTTATTTTCTAATATAAGGGGAGATACTCAATCTACAACAAGCTGGCACATTAACAGAAATCTTAGGAATTTGGGGGCAGTTGCAGTGCACTCCTATCACCAACTGTCGTGTAACTGACATCTCCAACAGCTCTGTCCAACCAGTCTGAGATTGATTTTGTATTACGTCCTAGTGCCCAAGCCTTTTCAAATAATGCCCTATGGACCACCAACTCAAATCTAGAACTAGAACTGGACAACACAAGTCCTACTATGTCTGGCGTAAAGCTAACACAGTGTAAGAACATCATACATTGCATCCGGAAAGTATTCATATCACATCACTTTTTCCACATTTTGTTATGTTACAGACTTATTCCAAAATGGATTAAATTCATTTTTTTCCTCAGAATTATACACACAACACTCCATAATGACAACATGAAAAAAGTTTACTTGAGGTTTTTGCAAATTTATTAAAAATAAAAAAAATTGAGAAAGCACATGTACATAAGTATTCACGGCCTTTGCCATGAAGCTCAAAATTGAGCTCAGGTGCATCCTGTTTCCCCTGATCAGATGTTCCCCAGATGTTTCTGCAGCTTAATTGGAGTCCACCTGTGGTAAATTCAGTTGATTGGACATGATTTGGAAAGGCACACATCTGTCTATATAAGGTCCCACAGTTGACAGTTCATGTCAGAGCACAAACCAAGCATGAAGTCAAAGGAATTGTCTGTAGACATCCGAGACAGGATTGTCTCAAGGCACAAATCTGGGGAAGGTTACAGAAAAATTTCTGCTGCTTTGAAGGTCCCAGTGAGCACAGTGGCCTCCATCATCTGTAAGTGGAAGAAGTTCGAAACCACCAGGACTCTTCCTAGAGCTGGCCGGCCATCTAAACTGAGCGATCGGGGGAGAAGGGCCTTAGTCAGGGAGGTGACCAAGAACCCGATGGTCACTCTGTCAGAGCTCCAGAGGTCCTCTGTGGAGAGAGGAGAACCTTCCAGAAGGACAACCATCTCTGCAGCAATCCACCAATCAGGCCTGTATGGTAGAGTGGCCAGACCGAAGCCACTCCTTAGTAAAAGGCACATGGCAGCACACCTGGAGTTTGCCAAAAGGTACCCGAAGGACTCTCAGACCATGAGAAACAAAATTCTCTGGTCTGATGAGACAAAGATTGAACTCTTTGGTGTGAATGCCAGGCGTCACGTTTGGAGGAAACCAGGCAACACTCATCACCAGGCCAATACCATCCCTACAGTGAAGCATGGTGGTGGCAGCATCATGCTGTGGGGATGTTTTTCAGCGGCAGGAACTGGGAGACTAGTTAAGATAAAGGGAAAGATGACTGCAGCAATGTACAGAGACATCCTGGATGAAAACCTGCTCCAGAGCGCTCTTGACCTCAGACTGGTGTGACGGTTCACCTTTCAGCAGGACAACGACCCTAAGCACACAGCCAAGATATCAAAGGAGTGGCTCTGGAGAGATCTTAAAATGGCTGTGCACCGATGCTTCCCATCCAGCCTGATGGAGCTTGAGAGGTGCTGCAAAGAGGAATGGGCGAAACTGGCCAAGGATAGGTGTGCCAAGCTTGTGGCATCATATTCAAAAAGACTTGAGGCTGTAATTGCTGCCAAAGGTGCAACAACAAAGTATTGAGCAAAGACTGTGAATACTTATGTACATGTGATTTCTCAGTTTTTTTATTTTTAATAAATTTGCAAAAACCCCCAAGTAAACTTTTTTCACGTTGTCATTATGGGGTGTTGTGTGTAGAATTCTGAGGAAAAAAATGAATTTAATCCATTTTGGAATAAGGGTGTAACATAACAAAATGTGGAAAAAGTGATGCACTGTACTACTGTACAATAAAACACGGGGGATGTGATGTGATGGTGTGGGGATGCTTCGCTGCTTCTGGATCTGTAAAGCTTTCCATTACTGAAGGAATCGTGAGCTCTGCACTTTACCAGGACACCCTTCAGAAGAATGTCTGGCCATCTGTATGTGACCTGAAGCTGAAGCATACCTGCGTTAAGTACCAGGACTAAGACCCAAACACAAAGGGCAAGTCAGCAGCTGAATGGCTCATAAAAACAAAATTGAAGTTCAGTAGTGGCCTACTCAAAAGTCCTTAATTTAAACCAATAGAGACATAACCAGCAATGAGCACTTCACACTTGTAAAACTTCCAAAGTGTCTCAATTAAAGCAGGTCGACAAAGAAGAATGGACTAAAATTCCTCAATGGCAATGTGAAAGACTGTTGTCAAATTACAGGAAACATTTAGCTGAGATTATTGCTGAAGTATTGAAAAAAATGGGGACAATTACATTTTCACATGGGTAATGGGGTGTTCAATAACTTTGCTCTTTGAATAAAGAAAGTAATGGTTTAAAACCTGTATTCACACAGGCTGCCTTTCTCTAATACTGCATTTTACCTAAAGGTCTTACAAAATATGCAAAAATAGAGAATATAAGGCATATTTTGGGGATGTGGAACCAAGTACTAGGGGGGAATAACCCATTCAGATACAACCTCCACACAGGCAACAACACAAACCTAGTTTTGATGTAAAAGGCAGAACCAATCCAAGCGGTCTCACCTTGAAATGAAGAGCAAAAATAAGGTAAGACAAGACAAAAATATCGGATGCCACTCATGAAATCACATAATTCTACACCAGACTCAAATGTGCAAAATCAATCAGTTTACTCCACAAACTCCACCACCTCTCTGCTTTTGGACCCTGTCAAACAAATTAAAAATATTCCATTTAAAAAAGCAGTAGGAATTCAAAGTACATTACTTACAGTACTTGAACTCCATTATTCCAGGAGTGATTTGACAGCAAACACTTCTGTTATAAGGAAACAGACTCCATGCTTTGCCAGTGGACTCTTGAGTGGGTGTAGTGTAATAATTAGAGGTTCTGTTTTGCTCACCCTTAACAATAGTTAATATGCTTTGCTATCTTACGAGCTTTTCAAAACATTCCAAGAAGTGTTTTTGGTATCCAGAGGGTCACTCTCAATATCTCATAATCACGGCTTTTATTTGCACACCAATATTATGTTATTCAATTAAAATATGTACTATAATAATCTCAGCTGAACCACAGCAATGCAAGCTTTAGACTGAAGTATGATTCATGGTTGTTGAAAATTATACTTGCAGAAAAAAAATACACTCTTTCTCAATTCTATGTTGTTATACATTGTAGGAAATTAATGAGAGATCTCTGTTTCATGGCCCACCGAGGGACACCAGATTAATGTAGGAAATCAATAAGGGGTTTCTGTTTTGTGCCCACCCGGGGTCAACAACTAAATGAAGGAAATGGTGTATGAAGTCTGATAATAACATCAATCAATTCTTTACTTTAGCAAATGCCAGTAATCCACCTTAATAAAAGGACAAGTGTTAGTATATCTGTGTGTGCATCCAGTTGCTGTCTTTATTATATGGCATTTGGTATGGGATTAGCAATGCTAATATTTGTGCTGCACCATCTGTTGGAAAGAAAACACAATGCATTTTATTACTACATGCATTACAAAATGCATTCCAATACATGGTGCCTTGCACATTTTAATGTTTAATACCCCAAACAGAGAAAACAGAAATCTGCTCATCCACTTTAGTGAAATAACGAGTGTCTATGTGTGTGTATGTGCATCTGTGTGTTCACCAGGTTGCTAGGGTTAGGAAGAAAAATTTTCAAATAGGCAAAATATGTACAAGGTTAAAAAAAAAATCAAACATGATAATAAATATACCAAATAAGGATCTAAATCTATGAAGATTGGTCTTAAATGCCTATTCTGTGGTCTGACATGATAGATAGATATTTTATTAATCTCAAGGGGAAATTCACATACTCCAGCAGCAGCATACTGATATAAAACAATAATAAAGAGTCATAAAAATGCAGGTAAAAGAGACAACAACTTTGTATAAGGTTAACGTTTACCCCCCCCCCCGGGTGGAATTGAAGAGTCGTATAGTGTGGGTGAGAAACAATCTCCTCAGTATGTCAGTGGAGCAGGTCGGTGATAGCAGTCTGTCGCTGAAGCTGCTCCTCTGTCTATGGATGATCCTGTTCAGTGGATGCAATGGATTTTCCATTAACAGGAGCCTGCTCAGTGCCCGTCGCTCTGTCAAGGATGTCAAACTGTCCAGCTCCATGTCTACAATAGAGCCTGCCTTCCTCACCAGTTTGTCCAAGTGAGAGGCATCCCTCTTCTTTATGCTGCCTCCCCAGCACACCACCGCGTAGAAGAGGGCACTCGCCACAACCGTCTGATAGAACATCTGCAGCATCTTATTGCAGATGTTGAAGGACGCCAGCCTTCTAAGGAAGTATAGTCGGCTCTGTCCTCTCTTGCATAGAGCATCAGTGTTGGCAGTCCAGTCCAATTTGTCATCCAGCTGTACACCAAAGTATTTATAGGTCTGTACCCTCTGCACACAGTCACCTCTGATGATCATGGGGTCCATGAGGGGCCTGGGCCTCCTAAAATCCACCACCAGCTCCTTGGTTTTGCTGGTGTTCAGCTGTAGGTGGTTTGAGTCGCACCATTTAACAAAGTCCTTGATTAGCTTCCTGTACTCCTCCTCCTGCCCACTCCTGATGTAGCCCACAATAGCAGTGTCATCAGTGAACTTTTGCACATGGCAGGACTCAGAGATGTATTGGAAGTCCGATGTATATAGGCTGAACAGGACCGGAGAAAGTACAGTCCCCTGCGGCGCTCCTGTGTTGCTGACCACAATGACAGACCTGCTGTTCCCGAGCATGGTAGTAATTTTCTTGCACTCATCACAAAAACAAGATAAAGTGTGCATGCCAGCCGATAAGACGATTGCTAGATAAAGGGGAGGGGTGTTTGGCAGTCAAAACTTTCACTATATTGAGTCTTCCTGTGAAGAAAACACAGTAATGTGCACAATGGTGTGTTTTCACTTACAAAATATGCAGCTTGTCACATTTTTAAAAAATACATTGCACTCCATAGAATTGCCTTTACTAGTGTGGTACGGATTTCGAGCTTTATGCAGCTGCGGAAATGAACACAGGTAAACACAATAGTGGGAACAAAGTTTTAGGAAGAAGTTTCTCGTTTTCCATCCCATAAAAACAAACAAAAAAAAAAAAAAAGCACACAGAACTCTTTAGTGAGTTTCATATTTTGCAAGTGAGAACAAAACCTGAAAATCTATACAGGAAACAAAACTTGCCTGTTCTGATCATCACTAATCATTGTATTACATCCACATTTCATTCACAGTAAACAGTCTGAATTTCTCCCAGTCAACTGACCAATAATCATTCTCTGTGGTGTCTGATATCATAATACTTATGAGGTGTCAGGAACATGTTTTTAGTGTAACATCATCATTTGCTAATCTTCTCATGTGCTATTTTCTTACTTGCTTACATATTTTAATCATTTTGCAAGTTTGCTTTTCATGGGTGCTACCTTTTTTGTTAAGGAAATCACATACGTGAATTTATAAAAGTCCGCCAACATGGACTATGCAGTGTCCAAAGTTCAAAATAAACTTTATTAAAGAAAATACTTTAAGAATAAGTACATTATGAAGAAAATGCCTTTGGTTTAATCCCTGCTTCATTTCACTCTGAACTGTTAATACTGATCTAACATCTTCTGTACCAACCATTTGGCTAATGTCTTTATCATTCACACCATGATACCTAAAACTATGAATTTCAGGTCTATTTTATGACATGCATATCACCTGTAGCATGTTAAGTTGACTGGTCTTGGTGTAGTTTGACTAGGCAAGACTGAATGTCAAAGGCCATATTACTCTGTGCTGTAAGAAATTTGATGATAGCATGATACTTAGTTTTGCAGTTTTTAGCATCCAGTTGGTTCTGAAATAAGAAACATACTCTAATATATGTAAGTATATTACTCCAGCAGAGGTGCAAATTGTAAGGTTTCTTGCAACAGGGATGTTCATAGAGAACGTAAATGTTGTCAGGATTACCACAACCTCCAATCTCTGGTGAACCTTGCTTGATTTTGGTCACATTCTTCACTGCTCACCACTGTTACAGACAAGGGGCATTTCATAAATCATTTGTAGGTACTTCTAAGAAAAAATTCTACATTCTGATTTAGGATCATGCTACACATTTTTAAGCGAGGCCCAAAAACTTTACATTGTGTTATTTATTAAAAGAAATACTTGTACACTGCCTATACAATTTTAAGACAACTCACCTAAGATGTTTAAGGTTAGCTCTGTGCTGCTGCTGTATGCAGCAGGTGACACTGCCTCAATAAGTAGCGGGTCCATCGTAAATTATGTCATTGTATACAGATAGTGTTTTTTCTAACACTTTTTACTGATGAATCAAGTGAGCCATGAGACAGGTAGAAAAACTTTGTGCCAAAATGTTTAGTGAAAATTCAGGAACCGTAACACCTCTTAGTAAACACATATCCATACACATCTAAACCCAGTCATCACACAGCCATGGCTTTTTATTGTTACTGTTCTTTCAACTGTCAAGACTTTAACAAGTTAGTCATTCACCACATAAAATGATATTTCTTTTTTTTCAGAATGCAAGAGTGGTAGGAGAAATTAATCAGATTAGCAGTATTGTTGGCAATGACTGTTCATAAGATTTTTTGTATTTGTAAAATATCAGGACCTTGTGTTCCTCATGTGATTCCCACCATCTTTTTATTCAAATAACCATGCATCAGTCAAAAGACACAGATGGCTCCAGAAATATAGAATTTTTCACACTTTTCCAGGTATAACACTGAACAATCAGGCATTGAAATTCACAGATTTAAATGCCCTACAAGAAACTGAACTATGTCAGAACATCCACGATTGCACTAACACTACTGTGTTAAATGTACCTGCCCTCCAGTCTTAATCACAGGACATTTAAGAAAACCAGAATGAGGAAAAAATATTAAAATGTAACTGAGATGCTGATGATAAAGCACAGATCTTGATTTTCAGGCATTTATTGCTTAAAATAATCTTACTAAGATTTAAAAACTGTCATGAAAAAATCTGAGCACAGTTAAAGCAAGTCACTTGTACAGTACTGCCTCTTCATTTATACTCAAATTGCAAATAACTTTAAATACGGGTATGATATAGATGGACAGATTTTGTGCGATTGTGACTCTGTTATCAACACACTGTGAATTAAAAAAACATTCCTGAATGTAATAAGCATGATTAAATTACCCATTTTTTAATCAGCTCATTCCATTCAGGGTCACAAGACACCCATACTATCCCATCAGCACTCTGTGCATGGTAAGAAATGACAACCCAACAAAGGACTCACACACATACCCACACTTGCTTCTAACTAGCCAAATAAAACATGCAAGGAATAATTTAAATATAACATATGACTATATTGTAACACAGTTTTTAAAAACCATACAACCATCCACCATCTTACAAGTCCAAATTTTGTTTCAAAACCAAGGATGGTAAAAATTGTTCCTTCAGTCAAGTCTTACTGGCAATAAAAGAACAATTTCGAAAACAGCACACTATTCACAAGTCTAGGGCTGAAGCCTAACCCTGCAGCACTGGGTGCAAGGCAAGAAAACCAATGTGGTCAGGGAACCAATCAATCACAGAGCCCATTTTCATACACCCTTTCTTACATAGGTCCAATATGGAATTACCAAATCAACCAAAACAGTGCATCCTTTTGAAGAGGAAGTTATAGGAAGAACATGTTAATTATTCACAGGCAAACTGATGTTGGATTTGAATTCAGGACTCCATGAGGGAAATCACCACCCATTATGCCACATTAATTTAAAAACTGATCAACAAAAATACTTTTGAATCCCCACCCACACCGAAAAATACCAAAAAAATGTTACTATTCTTTCTTATCACAATAAACCTCTTTGTAGACACCATTGTTACCCTTGCAGATTGTAACCAGGGAGAAACATTTCAGTGACTGTATACTTGGAAAAACTGGGTTTAGAAAATTGGTTAATGGACAGAAGAGTGGGTGGATAGATGAATGGATATCCAATAAAGATGCATAGATTAACAATGGACTCATCCCAGACCTAGAAAATTACACACCAAGAAACACTTAGTACCCAAAGCATGTTTATTAGAAACCTCTAAGAATGTCAGATCAGGCAACCCTTTAGAAGGATGCTTCAATAAACAATCTGCGCTCATAATAAACAGATCAATTTCTTCGCTGTCATTTTGTGAGACAAAAGAAATCCTTTATATGCAATATTTGAAATTAAAAAGCCAAACTGTCAGACGATGACTGTAGTTAAAAATACCTTGCTCTGTTTAAAATACCTGCATTTCAAGTGATACATCTAACTGTGTATTCCACCTTCTCTCTCTCTCTCTCTCAAGTGAAGGGAAGGGAATGCATCTTGTAGCTGCAGTAAATACCCAGGCCACTCACTCTCTCTAATCATAGAGCATATTAAATAATCACAGATACACAATTATTACAGTTATTTACAAAAAAAAAAGGCTCAACAGTAAATTAAGTGAAGAGAATGTCTGTGGTAAAGATGAAAAATATTTTTGTAAGAGCCTTAATACTTGCAATTTTTATTCTTTGGAAGGGAAATTAACAATATTTAGATTTTCAGTGCAGCTGCAAGTAAATTTTGTCTAAAACAATATCCATAAAAAAGAAAGAATGTCACAGTAAGGGAATACATTATGCATGTAAGGACCCATGGTCAGATAATTAAACCTCTCAAAATACCCTGAAAATAATGTCTGCCAAAATTATGAACATAACCCTGAACTGCAAGCTGTGCATCTCAAACAGGACTTCTCAAAACAAAACAAAAAAAAAAAAAAACACTCCACTGCAGCAATGCTGTTTCAGTAATCTTCGGCCATTATTAATACACAGAGTGCAGACCAGCCAGTAAAAGGATGACTTCCTTGGCCCTTTCCTGAACTGTCATTATACTGCTCCCAAACATAACCAGTCTCTGTATACTGTGTGTATATATTTTGTACCACATTAGTCCTCAATTCCTGATAAAGTGATGCAGCAGTTTCTTTATATGGACCATCTACATTGGCATAGTAATGTAATGCTCTGATGGCCAGATAGTTGATATTGATCCAAATAGGCCCTCTCCAGTAAGGAGCATCATGTTCAGTGTTTCGCTTCATGTAGAGTGGATCAGATTTAGAAAGAGAGCGTAGTCCAAAAGGCGTCCAGAGTTTCTGCTCATCATGAATATCCTTGAGGATATGTTCAAGTTTGGGAGAATCTGGCTGAAGAACCTGCAGCAAGAATGGGAAAAGACTAATATATCCAAAAGCATTGACATACTGCAGTTTGGGAGCTTTGCGCACAGATCGTACAAGCCTAGCAGTGGGGAGTTGGTGCCTAGGCTGACCTGGTGGTATATAAACCTTCTCTCGTTGCAGAATCACTGATTGTGTGTGGTTTCCATAGTCAGCAAAAGCTTTTAGCTGCTCTGACCAGTGAAGTTCTTCCAAGACCGAACTATCACTTAAGCTCATGTAAGTCCTCTCATATATTTCGTAAGGTTCTCCTAACAATTTAGCAATGTCAGTCATAATCCTTGAAATTAGGGTCATCCAGCAATACAGGTCTACATGTCTTTCATCCTGTGATGGATGAGAGGCCCTTGGATAATCATCTAGGCCTGATGTCAAAGTCTTCGGATTGAGAAACAAGTCAGTATCCTTGTCACGGCCCCTCCACCTATAAGAATTTGCAACTGGCCCCAACTGTGTAGTATTGTACCACTCAAACCAAGTCTGTAGCCTAGGAAATAGTCTTTTTAGAAAATCTTTGGTCTTCTTGTCTAATTGCTTAGTTTCTAGACCTGAAGAGCCAATTAGCTTCTGTAAGGCCAAGAAGAGAGTGGGAGGATTAGCATTTTCGTTCCTTTGAATGATAAACTCAGCAGGTACCTTGCTTCGAGCCTCATCATCTAAAATCTGTTCTCGAGGAATCCAGCCCTCAACATTCATTAAATCCAGCCAGTGACCTATGGATTCTTTAGTGATATCAGGATCCCACTTATTTACAAGTAGTTGATGAAAGCCCTCATCCCACAAAAATCCTCGGGGAAAGAAGGAACGAGAAGGCACTGCAGTAAACAGAGGTCCTTCAGGGTACAAAAGAGGATATTCATTGAACTTAGACTGAACAGCTGACTGTCCATTGAAGTAACCTAATCCACCAAGCATGTTGCTCAGTGCTGCTTTGCTAAATTTTATTTGCGAAGGCGTATAACCCTTCTTCTGAAGACCAAAGACTTTCTCAAATTTTTCGTCAAATGCATACTTCTTCTTTTCTAGCTCCTCTGTTAGCACATCTCCAGCCAGCTGATTTGGCCTCTCCTTGAAGCTAGCAGACTCGAATAATACTTCAATTTGAAAGGGAGTCTGCACAGTTACTTGATGAACCACAAAGTCACTTTCTTTCCGCTCTTCTCCTCGTTGTTTCGGCTGTTGTGGAGATGGTGGCTTATATGAATCCACAGCAATATAATGCCGCTTCTCACCTGAAGGAGAGCTATAGACAAATCTGCCACTCAAGCTGTTCTTGACTACTTCTGTTAGCTTGTCCAGGCCCAGACTGACTGTTGTTAAGTGGTTATAGCTGAGAACAAAAAAGAGTCAACAAAAATAATAAATGCTGAGAACTTTTCTTCATCATACACACGTCAGAATGGGTATTCTAATGTAGAAACTGTGATAAACTGAATTCTAAGTAAAAGTTGATAAAACAAATCTTTACAAGCCTCAAGAAGCATATTGTATATAAAGTATTTTATTGACAAAAGTGAGAACGTGAGACACACACTTGAAAAGGAGGCTGTAGTAGAAACACAATTAACATACACCCAACACAGGTAACATTTCTTATAAAAGTAAGCACAGATTACCTTCTAAAGAAAAAATCTTTCTAGTCATTACATATGAAAGTATATCATTAGCTAATTAATCTGTAATATAAATACCTCACAATGAACTCCTGAAATGTGGAGAAAAGAGGAGTATAACAGGAGATTTCAACCAAATTAGGAAAGGAGGATTAAATAAAATAGTGCTTTTAAGGAAAATCTGCCAGTTGAAAAATGTATTGGATTAATAAATTCTTTATTACAAAAATTATCTTTTTGCTGGCCATGTATTTTATATAAACATTTTTTCATATAGTTAATTTCATTAACCCTAGCAGAACTATGTAAATATGGTATAAACAAAAATCACATTTTGATATAAAGTGTCTTTTAGATATGGGTTCTCATGTAGTTATTTAAACGTTAACAACAAAAACATTGCCTACCTGAGCTGTTATTTACCTTGTATAAAAAATATTTTAACTATTCATGAATTTAAAATAACTATCTGGTACCATCACTGAAATTTCAATTTGTAATTGTACATGAATTAACTTCTTAAGTATATATCACTCATGCTGATACAAATCAACAAATAAGCATGGAACAAAAAGCATGTCAGTGTTTTGTATCTATAAAATAAAACAGATCATATTTTATTTCCACTTTTTACAACCACTGCCCTGAATCACTTTTTATAGTAAAGAAAAGAAGCAGCATTTATTTTCCCCTCATACAGCTATTTCCTCCTTACACAAGTGATAAGATAGTAATGCGCAAATCTTAAAAAACCCTCACTTTCTGAATATTTCGTAAACTTTAAATACAGATATTTTTTTATTAGGAATAAAGAGTTCTTTGGTGTACACCAGTTTTTAATGGTGTCTCAAGCAAAAGTAACAAGTTTAAATTAGGCACAAAATTAAAATCTTATAAGAAAAAAAATTCATCAGCATATGCTTCTTTCATCAATACAAACACTGATGTACAATTTGTGATAAGTATGACAAATGAACAGCACAACAGTGAAGAGAGCTAGCCATTTCAGTGTGCTTGTACTGTAGGCAGTCGCCTGACTCACACCACCACCATGTCACAGTGGGGAACTGCAGTTGTTTATTTAGTGGTTTGATGGAATTATTGAACAAAATGCATTTTTGTAAATAGTTGGTTAAATCATAATGAAATGTTACAGCATTACTGGAATTTAATAGCTAATGCAAGAACCTTCATTTGCAAAGTAAATAAAACTGTGAATGCATTTTACCGTGCCACAATAAGCTAAAAAAAAAAAAAAAAACTATCCATTTTGGTTTTCCACATGCCACTACAATATTAAAAAATAAATCAAGTTAAACATTTTAATTCCTTGCAAAATGATTTTAAAAGAGAATTCAACATTACCCAGTAAAAAAAATATAATTAGTAACATTTTAGTTATTTTATATTCTTTAGCAAAGAAAATGGGGAAAAAGGGAGGTACAGAAGCCCTCTCTACATACATACCTTGCAAACTTTTCAATTGTATTACCACCAGCAGAAGGTTTCCGAAAAGTAAGCTTAAATTGGCCAAGCTCCTCTGAGGAGCCTGTTACTGAACCAAGACGGTTTTTCTCTTCAATGTGTGGCTGAAGTGACCCCTGGCCATCTGCTGCCACATAAAACAGTAAAGAGATCACAGGAGCCTGAGGTGAAGTGCTCTGCAGATTGTTAAAAAAACAAAATAAAATCTACCAAAGTTGCAAGCAAGTTTTTATATTTATGTACATTTTCAAACTGCCCATCTCATTATCTAATTAGACTAAAGTATTGGCAAAGAGAACTACTCACCAAGAACAGAATTATGCCCGTGTAGAAAAACAGGGCAAATTTGAGTGAAACTGTACAGTATAATAATAATAATACATGTGCTTGAAATATGAGCAAAATTATAAAAAAAAAAAAATCAGGTGTTATTTAAAAATACATATAAAATAAAGAGAATCCAAACATGTAGAGTCATTATAAAAATAATTAAAGTCTTCCCTTTCAGAATTGTAACTGTAAATTGCATTACAGTATGGTACAGAAGGTTATTCCAGCCAGCTAAAAAAAAAAAAGTATTATTCCGCAAAATTATTGTGCTATTTGGCAATAATTATTGTGTTACTGCATTCTTTTGCAAACATACTGTCTGCTACAGTAGTAGATATCATTATGTACATGCATGCTTCAGTCATCTAATGAAGAGAGTAAGCATATGCATAGTCAGCATTCTAGTAATAAGAACTGAACAAAAGTTCTAAGTATAAATTTAGTTTTAATCAGTTAAAGTTTAATAAGTTTACTACAGACGTTTTAGCATTGACAGTGTGGTTGTGCAAAGCTAGCATTCCCACTTCAAAGCACCAGGGTCTGCACATTCTCCCATTTGGATTGATTTGTATCAGTGTGTGCCTAGCTGGGGGTGCTTAACTGTTTTAATGCTTAATATTGGAAAAATGTATTAGTACAGATAACAATAACAAAATTCCAAATGTTACTTGCATTTTAATAGTATTGGTAGTACCAAATGAAAGTTGGTACTCCACTTGTGTGACTGCAAATAGGTAAAATTACTTCAGAAGGCACAATAATATGTGATTAAAATGTAAGGAAAAACTACATATGTAAATGTCTCACAGTGGTGATGATACAGCACTGTATCGTAATGGCACTGACAAGCTGTATCAGTCTGAGGATGAGTCGATACTACTAAATGCTAGCATTTCACTGTGCAAATGAGCTGCTTCTTATAAAAACAGCAAGCCTTCCCCAGTTGCATATGAATACCAATTAGCAACAGTGAATGGAAATAAGGATAGAAAGTTACCTAAAAGAGGAATACAGAGCAAGAGTTAATTTGGCAATCAGCACTGTCTCTACAGTATTAACAGATGTCTAAAATAAAAACACCAAAAATTCTGTATGAAAGTGTTTTGTGTTCACTGCAATGGAATGTCAGTGCACAATTGCAGTACTTGTATTTATTATTCTAAAACACACACACACACATAGAGGTCATTCAAAAAAGATTTTTGCATGCTTTTAGACTACAGCAATTTACTAATTGGATGCAAATTGTAATTGTTTAACTTCTTGTGTCATGAATTTCTAAAAGAAGCTGAAATGATGCAGAGATTCGACATCTTTAATACTATTTCCTACAGGCTTCACATTCATTCGCTGATTACAATAAACACATCTACAGCTGCTGCCCTGCAACCATCCATCCACTGGTGTATACAGTTTAGAGTCGACAGTAAAACCTCACACACATCCACAACTGCTCACATATGACTTTAGTATGAAAGGAAGCTGCTTGTAGCAAGTAAAACCCAAAGCAAGTTTCAAATTGAGGGCTTATGTACACCATCAATGAAACAGGCTACTCCATTTGTTGATACCAAAATAACATTCACTTAGTGTTTTAATGCTAACCTCTCCATTAATATGTCACATACTGTGTTAACAAAAATACACAACTACTGAAACATGCAGTTAGCAATACAGGCAAAAAGAATACTCAAGGCTAAATATGAATCTGCAAAAGACAGATGTGCGTTATTCATTTGGTATTTGAGGACAAACTAATGTTATTAGTATAATCCCTAAAAATGTGACGAACATAGTAAATGCACACCATATATTTGAACGGTACGTTGGTGAATGTAACGCAGTTCTCTCAGTTTCAATGAATTATAACATTTGAAATTTGAAACCATTTGACTTATCTGTGAAATATTATTCTTTTATAAGTTTTTCTTTTTTTTTAAACCTTAAGCTTGTAATAAAAAAGCTTTAAAGAGTTTGTTTAAAAGAAAATATCCTGAATTCCTTTGAATTCACCAGTTCAACAGTACAGACATAATGATGCTTGAATTTTTACTTTTAGTACTGATCTGAAGCAGAATTTGTAAGTTACTGGAGATAAAATATTAAAGAATAAATTTAGTTACGTGCAAAAGGCAAGATAAATCAGGTAGTCCATGCCAATATTCTTTATAAATCCGATGCTAAAACTTTCCAAGATTATAACATTTCATAATATTCACTTGATGTTACACTGGGGCAATCCCCATTTCTATTCCAAATTAAATTCAAGCCCTGTACTGTATTTTGATGTTAATGAAGGCCATACTAGTTTACTTAAATGATGTGTCTATAACTTCTTGAAGAAAAACCTTTTTATTTATTTTTGCTTTTACTATTATTATTTATATATTTTATATTTTATTAAAGAAAAAAGCACTATTGTTCAGTAGAATAATGGAGGCACTTTTGCTGTGGTATTGAATAGGTATCAAGTATCGTGAAAATCCACTTGTATTGGTATAGAATACAAACATTCTGGTATTGTGACATCTCATTAGTAGTACTTCTCAAAGACCAAAAATATTTAGTTGTTAATGTGCTGTAAAGACAATAACATCCATCCTATTTTTTCATTCCCAACCTGAGCCACTAAAGAATCAAGGTATGAAAACTGATGCTGCGCCACCTGATAAAACTGTTAAGAAATCTCTATAGCAAATAACTACACTAAAATTAACTAATACTTATAATAATGCTTGTTACTGGATTGCACACTGCAAACAAACTATTTTCTGACTGCCTGTGCAAATGTGCCTGGCAAAGAACCAGCATAACCTTGCACCACGTTTGCTTCAGGCATTACGATAATCATTGCCTCCTTGTGACCCTAAACTGAGTGGATCTTAGCATATGCAGGGTTAAGTTACAGTATTAAATCTACAACGTCTGATCAGTTCTTGTCACCCAATTGCACGTGACTAGTCTCTCCCTCACTAGCTGTCTATAGACATCTGAAATGTGTATGCATGTCGATACTGACCACAGCAGGCAATATCTTTGTGAAATATCACAATAATTATTGTGAAATAATGTAATTCTTTTGTGTGAAAATACAATTACTGCTACGTAATGCAATACATTTTGAGTGGCAGAAATAAGCTTCTGTACTATGGAACCTTACTGTATTTTACCTATTCCAAAAAAAAAAAAAATACTTGGCCAATTTTTAGAGTCATATTTTTTTTTTTAATAGCAGCATTTCACAAAAACTAGATGTGCACCTGTCATAAACATCCATACTTGGAAAACAAAAAATAAATTAAAATGGAAGAATGAAACATCTGACTGTTTAAATGCACTGCTTTCATTCAACATGTTAAACAACTAGTAGTTATGCATGACTGCAGCAATGCATGCCCTCTAATATTATTTGAAAATTATTAGCATTATTAATGCATTATTGTAGCATTAGACTACATTTGCTTATAACAGGTCCAATTTTTACATGGGAATGTGATGAACTAGGGATACAATTTAAGTGTTGCACTTTATATAATGAAACACTGATGAATTTCAAATAAAGTTATCCAGAAAAAGTTTGTGAAAACTACATTACACAACAAGGTTACAAAAAAATACATCAATCACAAAATGAAAAACTGCACTAAATTTAAAGTTACAAGAACTTTATTTTACAATAGAGTAAATTCAAACTGAATTTTCAGTAATAGTTGGGTTACCTCCAACTGTATTATAAGATACATAAGAACAACTCTTCTGTATGCTTCATTAAGCCCAAACATTTTATAAGTAAATGTGATCAAGAAAGCTCTTATCTATTTAAAACCCATTTACAATGCATCTGCAGTGTTTTGACTTGGTTATATTTAACACCAGAAACACATAACTCCAAAAAGCTTTTCTTGCAAGAGGTGAATGCAACTGATCAAACAGTATTAACTCTATTTTTTAATGGCTAAAGTTCATACTTATCAAATACTATAGTTAAAGGATATGCAATTTGCCAAATAAATGTAAGTTGTACCTGCTGCTTGGCTGTAATTCTCCAGGTCCAATCTCCGCCATGGTCACCTCCAGCTCTCTTCACAAACTCTGTGGTTAATGTAAAGTCCACATCCCTAATCTCCTGAATGCCAAAACTCGTACCATCATGCATCAGCCAGCCATAACTTGGTAAGTGATCTCCCTGCTCACAATTGTGTCTAAGGTTTATGTCAAGTCCTCCAAACTGCCGCAACCACATCATCCCTGAATAAGACAGAAAGATATCTACACTGAAGAATGAGAAAAATACAGCTTTGCAGAATTAGAAACACGCTTCAGTTTTGGACTTTATTAATCATTAATAGAAATTCTAATATACCAAGTGGAAAACATTCATAATAAAGTGTCAATATGTAAAGTTCAATGCAAATGTAACTCAAATTAGAACTTAGTAAGCTACTTTTTAGCAGCTATTAGATTAAATAAAAGTATATGGTAGCAATAAATCATTCTATCACATCTCCTTTGAGGTACTTTTGCCCAATCTTTTTTTATAAAACTGCTCCCATTATTACAGATTTTTTTGACTGCCCTACTTCAGATCTTGCCAGATTGAATTTATTAGACTGAAATCTGGATTTCAACATAGCCACTGCAAATAATATTTTCTTCTTAGTACTCTTTTTGGTACATCTGTCAGAACACTTCGGATCACTGTATTAATGGAGAATGTTAAAATTGTTCAGTGTTCTGATAAATAGTTCGACATGACTCAGAATCTATGGTTTCCTTAACAATCACACCCTGTCTAGTACCATGAACAGAGGGGTAGCCCCAGACAACAACACACTCACTACTGCATAATGATGGGCATAGTAAGTTGACCAGCAGGCTAGGAGTTAGAAATTAAAACTCAGTGTGTTCTGTCCAAAAAACATAATGATCAACCTATAAATGGAGCTTACAATAGCAGTGCTGTATACAAGTCAGAAGTTAGCACAACAGGCAAAATGAAAGAATCTAAAATACCCTTCATAAACAGTTGTAACACGGACAGACCTTTAACCACACCAAAAAAACAAATGCAGAATTATATATAATTATCACATCAATTTCTAATTAGCACTAATATTTTGCTGAAAAATGAACTTTGTGAACTTCTGCAACTGTGAGGCATTTATTCAACACATCTATATAATTTGGAAGAATCTAGAAAATTCAATAAAGTACTAGGATTTATTTTATTCACCATTGTTTGAATTAATCTAAGGACTCCTATTTAGAACTTTTTCATTTGCTTATTAGTAATAAATTTGTTGTTATATGTCTATATGGGCACCTATGAGTAAAACAGCCAGAACACTTCCATCAGCACTGCAATGACGAGCTGCATTTAAAAACAGATGTAAACTCATTTTAAGAGTTTGAAACAAATGGCAATGGGTCTTTTAATTTATGGTACATGCTTCCTCAGTTTGTTTGCCCAGTTGATTTCATACAAGGGACGCTATTGGCAGATGGCTGAGAAGCTACCCAATCAGAGCACGTATTACGTATTAAATAAAACTCCTCAATGATATAAGATATGCTACCCACGTGGTGCTTCGCACACTTCAAAGCTCTAACAGCCCGTATGGATTTTTGATTGTTTGCTTTTCTCTATCTCTCTCTATTTCTCTCTGACATTCTCTGCTCCTGACGGAGGGGGTATGAGCAGAGGGGCTGTTTGCAATAGAAGATATGGACGCTCCTGTAAAAAATGCTAAAAGGCTACCTTCACATTGATCCCTTCATTCCGGCTGCTTTATCGCGGTGCTTGCATACTTAAAAGCGCAACAGCCCTATTGATTTTTGATTGTTTACTCTCTCTCTGACATTCTCCGCTCCTGACGCACACCTTGAAGAGGAAGATATGTTTGCATTCTTTTAATTGTGAGAAAGTACTTTATCTCTGTCTTGTCATGGAGGCACAGTTTCAACTTTTGACTAAAGGATGTTATTCATGTCTAGAGGGCTCTAATAATGTTAAAAAACATATTTAGAAGGTCGTTAACATGTTTTCAATGCTCTAAATGCGAAAATATTAAGATTTATAAATAAAAAATCCTACTTCGTGGAAATTCATTTATCTGTCTGGAGCACATTAACCGCGATAAACGAGGGTTTACTGTATAACTGTGCGGAGAATATTTATAAACAGTGTGGGAGAGTTTCTAAGGGCTTAAAATATATAAAAATAACCATACAAACATATGGTTTCTATTTCGCGGATTTTCACCTATCGCGGGGGGTTCTGGAACCCAACCCCCGCGATCGAGGAGGGATTACTGTACAATAAAAGTACTGAAAACCCCAAAATTTAAAATGAGACTGTGGCAACATTTTAGTATAAGCTTTCCCCTCAAACTACTCCTGGGGAAAAACATGCTTAGATATGATGGACTGTAAGTGAGACTTCACAGGGACACATGACAAAGCCCCCAACTAACTTTATGACTTTGATGCACACTAAATGCTATCACTAGCAAAGCAGTGCATAGTGTGGCATGATTGTGCGGAGTACCTGAGAGGCTGGTGGGGGTCCGAAGGGTTTGGCAGCTAATCGGATACTTTTTTTTTTGCACCGTTTCTGAAGAAAGTTCCAGTGTTCAAAAACTGGTATTGATATTAAAGTTCAAATTTCAAGACTGATTCAACACTACTATCCATCCACCCGTTATTGAATCTGCTATGCTAAATTTAGCATCAAGTAAATCGATTCAACATCATGCATAAGGCAGGGACTAACCCTGGATAGGGAATTAGCCCACCACTGTGTACAAAAAAGGGTTAACCTAACAATGTCCAAAGCAAGATTAGAACCCAGGACTCTGGAACTGTGAGACAGTAGCACTAACTAATGTACCACCATTCCTCCCAATGTCTGCTTATTTTCTACTAAGTCATATTTGGATCTACTGCAAATGTTCACTTTTAGCTAATTTATAATATTACTCATGCATCAAATTTCATACACACTTTTTAAGCCTATAACTAAATAAAAGAAAATAAACATACCTGTTACAATTGGTCTGGGACTACGAGTTTTCATTCCAAAATAAACCTGAGGTCTATAGGAGCCCCAGAATCGCTCTGGACACACGGCAGCTGAAGTACCATTTTCATCTATAATTTTCGGTGAAGGGTGAAGAGTGACGATCCTTTTCGCCAAATAGGAACGCATATACATGGCATAGAAAAACCAAACCAGGCTAAAGATGCAAAGTCCTATGGAGATATTGATAAAAATCTTGGCAATATCTGGCTTTTTCTTCTTCTCTTTTCGATGTAAGATTGAGTTGGTAAAGTCCTTTTTTTTGTCTTCCTTTCCATGAGGAGTAAAGTCACCGACATCTTTACTGCTGTTTGGGACAATCCGTCTTCCATGCCTTTGTCTGCCCATAATTCTCTTTAAGACCTGTAATGGTGTACAAATGTTAGTGCATAGTCATCTTCTGAGAACACCTTAGAAGTAATTTTTTGTAGCAGTTTTGGCAGAAATGTCAGGAAGAAAAAAAAAAAAGAAAAAAAAACACTTTCCTTACATAAAAAATGTTTGAATAAATATGAAGACTATGAGCTCAAACCTGTCCCGAATACCTCAAGATTAGTGAATATGTTTTAATTAATAAAACAAATCAACCTGTCCTAAAACTAAATCCATATTTATATTAGGTAACATTAAATTGAAACATTAAATATAATAACAATTTCAGATTTTTGAACACAATGGGGGTGATCTTATTAGGACTAGGGCTATTATATCAAATATCACTATTCATATATAATTCTAATGTATTTTCAAAAAAGTTATACAAAAAGCAGAAACTGACAATCTAAAAATATGGTTGGTATTATTTTGGACTAATTTCAACACTGTGTTAATCTAAACAAGCACCATGCACTACTGCAGATCTGTTTTTGCACATTCCTTTCACAAAAAGGCTTTCATAATTTTTAATAGTCAGCTTGTGGCATCATTAGTAAAACAGGCAACTTTGTGTTTCTTAAACATTAGTCCTTCACAACACATTTGAATGGAAGAAAATTTATTCACAAAACATACTTCATATATGCAAGATGATTTACAGGAATGTCTCAAACTGCTCGCCATCATGTTCAACACATGTATCATATGTGGCACATACATTGTCCACAAAAAATGTTTAAGTATATACATAGCAGTATCATTAGTGTTAACATAATTTTGACTCACCCTGTATTTTCCCTTGTTATTCTGCTTTCAGATGTACAGATTTACTAGGAACAGATTTATAAAGAAAAAAAAAATCACTACCACCCTAAAAGTACTGTTCTCTTTCTGATTCCTTTCTGGCTCAGTTTTGAACCAAGAAACCTAACTTACTGTCATTTCATGCTAAAAGTGATATACATCCACTGTAACCATGCAAAATGTGGATTTCTTTCTCATTAATGACAACAGAACTGATTTTCCTAATGTTACTATAACAACTTTAAAAATAACATTAAAGGGCTCTTTCAGTGTCAACAATGTTCATTAAGCCACCTGTTTCTTGTTTCAAACAATGAGGAGCAATGAGAAAAAATAGATCACCTGTATTACATTTTAATATTTTAATACAACAGTAAGGGTGTTAAGAAAGAGAGAGAGACTCAGTTGAGTACCAACCCTTCTGTTATTCCCTGACCACCTATCTATGCCAGTGGCACTCAACAGACATCCTGCTCTATAAAGTCTGGTCCTGCTCTACTTATAGTCTGTTCTTTGCTTTAAAACTTTCCTCTGTAATTTTTTTTAATGTAGATGTTTACCGATATATGCAAAATCTCACTTTAAGCTGGTGAATGTGGAGGAAATAGTTAAAAGATTATTGTAAAGAAAAATTAGGTACATTCAATTGTTTCATCTGAGAAACATTTACAGACTGGCAGTGTCTACATTTATGTATAAAAGTCAAACGGGCAGTGACATTGTGTCATCTGGTTTCTTTAGCAAAAAGAAAGCATTGCTGGGGGGGAAAAAAAAGCCATTTCATCTGGGTTCCTTATTTGTCAGTGCAAATTTGTCCTGAATCTCCTTTCTCTTGATCACATTACTTTGTGCACAGCAAGAATCCTGTTTTTGTGAAGGGCCGCATTTTCAAGTGTCACATTCATTTCACTTTTCACCTGTATTTTTGAAGCAACAGTGAACAAGGCACTTTGCGTTTTACAAGCATACTACAGGAAAAAAATAATACCAATGTAAAAAAAAGGACATAAACTACAAACGCACACATAGCGCCTGGATCGCTTATCAACATTTGAATATAGTCAAATATATACTTATTTTTTAATATGAACATTCAACCCTTAATTTCTGGCTAATCTGACCGTGCTAATTAAGACATTTATAAATTACACTGTTTATATTAAACATGATTCACTTTAAAGTAATGTAAGTGATGTAAACTAGGTCAGAATTAGGCAGCGATTTCCAGATTTTGGTCTTTTGGACTTAAACTCAACATGCTATGATTCCTAACAAACTGTTAAGTGTATACATGTAATAGAATATATGATACATATATAACAAATGTCTAGCCTCTCTTCGGATGGCATCTGGTCCCAGGGACAGTAGGCTTTCTTTGCAGCAGCACTTCTGTCTCTGCAATCTCCATGTCGTTGGATATTACATTAACATTCTTTGAAGCTACTGAAAACTTTGAAAACTAAACAGAGAGCATCTGGAATTTTCCTTTCTTTATATTGTATCTCCCTCTCATCATTCAGAATATCAACACATTCTTGAATATATTCTTTGACTAGTAAAAAAAATACCCAGAACCTTGTGCAGTTGACGTATGGAGTTTCCACAACATTATACATCTACCAGTGCTTCTCTGCATGTCAAATTTTTCCTTTTAACTGTTGTTCGCATGGGGCAACAAAATTTTTTGAGAACTTTAGCCTATACAGCTGTAATTACTTATGTAACTTGCCTTATTCGTTTATTGTGGGGGTTTTTTCCACATTCGTTTGGCTTCTAAATTATAGGACAAATTTTTCCTGAAGTGTATGAAATGCTCCTTTAAATCTACTCCATTACTTCTCCTCCATCTTCATACCTAAAGGTTTTACTCCAATGACATGGTTTATCCCACCTATTCTAAGATTAAACTTGAGAAATGTAGAAAACTAAACACATTTTGTTACCAATTAAGTCTTAAACAGCTGCATGCATCTCCGAGACCCTGCATTCCAAACAATTCAGAAAATGTATGCACGGTATAACATTCTGGGAATTACTTAGCTGGTATCGGGGACAGTGCCTCTGGATTGGCAGACCGGGATGGTGGTCCCCCTCTTTAAGAAGGGTGTGTTTCAACTACAGAGGGATGACACTCCTCAGCCTCCCTGGAAAAGTCTATTCGGGGGTTCTGGAGAGAAGGGTCTGTCAGATAGTCGAACCTCGGATTCAGGAAGAACAGGGTTTTTGTCCTGGTCGCGGAACAGTGCACAACCTCTACACCCTTAGTAGGGTCCTGGAGGGTGCATGGGAGTTTACCCAACCAGTCTACATGTGTTTTTTGGACTTGGAAAAGGCGTTCAACCGTGTCCCTCGGGGAATCCTGGGGTGGGGGGGTTTGGGGTTTTCCGGGAGTATGGGGTACCAGACTCCCTGATAAGGGCTGTTCGGTCCTTGTACAACCGGTGTCAGAGCTATGTCCACATTGCTGGCAGTATGTCGAACCCATTTCCAGTGAGAGTTGGACTCCGCCAGGGCTGCCCTTTGTCACCGATTCTGTTCATAACTTTTATGGACAGAATTTCTAGGCACAGCCAGGGCATTGAGTGGGTCCGGTTTGGTGGACTCAGGATTGGGTCACTGCTTTTTGCAGATGTTGTCCTGTTTGCTGCATCAGGTTGTGATCTTCAGCTCTCTCTGGATCGGTTTGCAGCGGAGTGTGAAGCGGCTGGAATAGGAATCGGCACCTCCAAATCCGAGACCATGGTCCTCAACTGGAAAAGGTTGGAGTGCCCTCTCAGGGTTGGGGGAGAGATCCTGCCCCAAGTGGAGGAGTTCAAGTATCTCGGGGTCTTGCTCACGAGTGAGGGAGGAATGGAGCATGAGATCAACAGAAGGATTGGTGCGGCGTCCGCAGTGATGCGGGCTCTGCATCGGTCTGTCGTGGTGAAAAAGGAGCTGAGCCGTAAGGCAAAGCTGTCAATTTACCAGTCGATCTACGTTCCTACCCTCACCTATGGTCATGAGCTATGGGTAGTGACCGAAAGAACGAGTACAGCGAATACAAGCGACCAAAATGAGTTTCCTCCGCAGGGTGTCTAGGCTTTCCCTTAAAGATAAGGTGAGAAGCTCAGTCATCCGGGAAGGGTTTAGAGAAGAGCCACTGCTCCTCCACATCGAGAGGAGTCAGATGAGGTGGCTCGGGCATCTGATCAGGATGCCTCCTGGACACCTCCCTGGTGAGGAGGCACAAGGGAAGACCCAGGACACTCTGGAGGGACTATGTCTCCCAGCTGGCCTGGGAACGCCTCGGAATTCCCCCGGAAGGGCTAGAAGAAGTGGCTGGGGAGAGGGAAGTCCGGGCATCTCTGCTCAAGTTGGTGCCCCCACGACCCGACCTCGGATAAGCGGAAGAGGATGGATGGATGGAGGGTATCAAAGACAGGGATATCACCCTTTTATAACAATGAATTGTGATGCTGAAGGAAAATGGTATTTAAATAAACATCCTACATGTGAGGAAGAACTACAAAAAATAATCTGTAATAGTTGGAATATGCAGAGTAGGGTTCTAAACTTACTGCTTAAAAATCATAATCTTGCCAATTAAACACTATTATTAAATATTTTAGTAATATTTTCTTTAAAGGAAAATGAAAAAAATGTTAAGAGCATTGTACTCTTATTGATCATTGGACTGGAGAGTGGTAACATGTCACATGTTAGTAAGAACTTCAATTACAATGTTTACAAGAGTGCATAAAATACAGATTTCTTTACAGAATTGTACAATATCACGCAGTTAAAAAGCAAGCCCAAATCGGGTTGTAGGGGCTAACAGTTTTCAGAGACACCAAGTCAATGGATGTAAAAATTGCACTGACTAATGTCCATTTGTTAGTTGTTGGTTGAAGAGGGTCTATGATTAACTGTAATTCATTTTCCTCAAACACAGATTTTAACTCTACATTAGGGGATTTCAAATAAATTATATTAAAGCATGAATATGTGTGTGCCAACAACTGACACTATGGGAGATCCTCAACCACAAGCACAACTCTGCTGACTTTTCAATAACTTGTCTTGGGAATTTGCTTTGCCATCAGAAGTGGCTCTTTTTGAAAGACTCGCAGACTGTTTTAGAAAGTATAAATCAGTAAATGATTATTTCAGTGTTTTAAAAGAGAGAACTCTAAAAATTCACAAAAACTTTTTTAAATCGGATCTTTTGAAATTTCAAAAACTTGTTTGGCATACTCTATTCAAGGTATCTTGACAAAACTGTAACCTTTTGACAGATTTCCTTGAAGAGTATGTGTTCTGAATTGTTCCACTGTGAATCAAATTATTTTATATTGACAGACAAGTCTGCGGTGGGTTGACACTCTGCCCAGGATTGGTTCCTGCCTTGTGCCCTGTGTTAGCTCCAGCAGACCCCCCTGACCCTGTGTTCGGATTCAGTGGGTTGGAAAATGGATGGATGGATGACAGACAAGTGGCCAGATGGAAACTGTGACGAAAATATGTAATTTTGCATTTCAAGCAAACAAACCCAAAAAATTAAATATTAAAGCTTTGCATGTAAGAATTTAAAATTTAGATGCCGACAAATTCTAAAGACAAACGAACTTGTCTGTATTTACATTTTATTGCTACATCACGCATTGAAAAGATGTATCTATATTGAACGTCTATTTTGACCCTGTAATTTAAAAATAGCACTTGAATTCTTAAACTAACAATATTCCATTTGTTGTTTTCCTACCTGCTTCTTATACTTTGTGTAGGTTCTTATGTGTAGTGTGCAAAAATCAAGAATAAAAATTATGTTAATCATTAAGATTTCCAAGGAGTATATCCAAAACACAAGTTGGCAGTTTCACCTCCACCAATGGTGTGACTGGCAACTGATCTTTATGGGGTTCCAACCGCAGAACTAACTGTAAATTTTCCTTATTTTTGAATTTAGATGTTTACGCTTGATTGTGTGCACTGTTCCCTATGTAATTAAATACAATTGCATATAATGTAGTATTTTCTCATTTCTTGGTAAGCTAACCTCAAGAGTCTGCTAAATACAGAACAACAAGGGCATAAACAAATGCATCATTATGGCCAATAAACTGCAACATACATGTAAACTGTCTTGCAATGATTACAGAAAGGTGTCATAACGGACAACACTGAGACAAACAAAGCACTCACTGTTGCTCCAATGTCTTGCAAAGCAACTGAACAGTGAATAGCAACTTAGCTGCATCTCTTCTGCTCTCTGGAAATATGCTCCTATAAATTTTATCATTTAACAATTGATGACTCAGGTCTTCACTTTTACCTTCCAGAACTACCAAAACCGGCATTCACTTTCTGAAATGGGCACTAAAATGAGAGATTGTATCGTGCGGAAGGGTCTCATTACAACAGATTTCCTTATCACTACTATTTGTTCTTTTCATAGCCCCAGTCAGTCACTACAGCATTCATGTTTTGTCTTCCACTCTGTGCCTCAGTGCTGCCCTCAAGATCGGTTAGTATTTGGAAATGAAAACTACCCTAACAGCTTCGACTAGAATTTGTAAAACTGGATTGTTAACTTTTCAGGAAAACAAACAGTCAATGTGCCTCACTTATCGCATTCCTCCATTTTACTTTACCGCCCCGCTTTCTTAGCAGAAAACGTGTACTCACTTGTGTGTGCAAATCGTTAAACTGACGTGTACTTCTGTTTCAGGTGTTCCACCCATTTACGATCTGGTTTATTTACATTTCTTGATGCAAAATGCACTTTTCAATCTTAAAGATATTTCAGGTATTTCCGCACTTGCAAAATTACCACCTATAACAAAAATTTAACGGAAATGTGATTAAGAGCTATTGGAAGTGACCTTTCAACTACAGTGTTTCACCAGCGTGAGCAGTAGCAGATTTTACAACACACAGTAGACAGAAGAGCCTTTCTAGCGCAACGTATCATATCGCTAGGCGTTTCAACTCGTCAACCAACATGTCTCACGCGTATTTGATGTTTTCTTGACCAATACTAGGAATAAAATCTCATAGAGTGATTATTTTCGTACAGCGCGGGACGCACTTACTACACACCAGCAGGCACACTTGGTACACGTGAAAGCTTCGAACCAGGTGAGCAAACCGACATCCTACTGCCACTCACCTGCGGGTCAACTCATCAGGCATAACGAAAAGAAAAGACCACCCCTTACCAGCTGTGCCCACTCCTGCCGTGCATCACTCTAATTCACTTCCTGCCCAAATCAATGGACTCCAACACGCAGCCAAGCCGCAACTGCCCGTCGCAGACGCGTTGCAGCTCTGGGGCGCAGGCGCGCGTAGTGGGCGTAACACGTCATTGGGTAAGCTCTGCGAGGGGGCTGGGCTTCGCGATGTGCGCTTCCGTGCAGTTGGACATTTATAAATTGGCGCTGCTGAAAGAAGAACGTTTATTAGAGAGAACCAATTTGTTCCACGTTTGTAATTGTACACATATTCTATTTAGCATATTGTTTTTTGATTCTTACTCAACATTCGTGCTAATAAAAATGTGTAAACGTATATAACGCTGCATTCTAAATACACGGAAATATGTGTGTACGTCTAAGTTGTGCTTTGAATATTTGTCAATCATTTTGATTGTTTATGTATGCTTTGATTACTCTCAAACACTCATAATCCAATTCACTGTACCGTGGAAGACCATGAAGCATGTTATAGGCCTACTTTGTAAAATATCTGGGTACAATTTTGTAAGATTTTTTAAAATTATTTAATTCATGAGTAATCTTATAGTTGTTATTATGTCAACAAATGCATACACAGACAGTATATCGTTGGGTATTAAAGGGTTTTGAGCTATTGGACCCCATAATAGCATTTGATGTGTGCAAATAAACGGTGCATAAAGAAATCCAAAACCTACAATATTACTTTGGTTTTGTCAATTACCCAATCCTCCTTGCCACCCTCTGTTAACTTGGCATTAATGGGGTGCCCTCAGGTGGTTTGAGTCCTCCTACCTCTGGGGCAGATCCTAGCATGAGATACACCAGGCAAGCTCTGGGGTGCACCAAGGGCTGATGCTGGGCCCTCTTCTCTTATTCCTATACAGCTTCTCACCAGGCCCTATCATCCAGTCCAATGGTTCCTCAGATCAGTGCTGAAAATACACAACTGTACATGTCGTTTCCTCCAAAGGGCCGCGAGGTATCAGCCAGTCTCTGCATGTTTCACTGATATTGCAATATGGATGAGGGGACGCCACCTCCAGCTTAACCTGGCAAAGATGGACCTTCTTGTTATCCCAGTTCGTCTGTCTGTTCAACACCTCATTTTTGTTCAGCTGAGCTCATTATCACTAACACACACAATGTCTGTTTGCAACCTAGGGGTGGTGATTGATGATCAACTAACCTTCACCAACAATGTTGTTTTGGTCTGGCAGATTTATTCTACTGTATAAATTAGGCCATATCTGACAGAGTATGCAGCACAACGCCTGGTTAAGGCTTTGATCTTGTCACATCTGGACTACTGCAACTCTCTGCTGGCAGAAGTACTGGTATGTGTCACCAAGCCACAGCTGATGATTCAAAATGCAATGGCAATCACACAGGATGGGCACATATCACTCCTCATTTTCAGATCACTATATTGGCTTTCTGTAGCATCACGTATTAAGGTCAAATCCTCAATACCCACTTGTATAGCAGTCAATAGGTCAGCATAAATATGTTTGAAGGTTCTTGTCAGGTCCTGTGCTCCTTCTAGACCACTCAGGTCTGCTGATAAACAATGTCTGGTGATGCCACCTCTGCCTCTTATCAAATCTCAATCCTTTCTCTTTTTATTAGCTAGTGGCTGGTTGAATGATCTGCTCACCTCTATTGGAACATCTGCACTTCTGAATTGTAACACGCTTGTATTTTTCTTCACTTTTAATGATTCATTTTGTAATATTGTCATGTAACACTTGATTCCAAACAGTCCCCCAGACTGATGTTTACTGGATTATGTTGACCTCTTTTGTTGGTTGCTTTCGACAGAAGCGCCTGCTATGCAAATAAATGTAAATGTTTGGCTGTGACATGAATTAGGTGATATTTGGATGCCCTGATCTATAATTGAATTGATCGGACTCTGTCCATGGGTGGAGGAGCAGATCTCGGGCGAACGATGCTTCAAGTTAATGTTGTTATGGAGGTTGTATTTTGCGGCCTCAATAATACATACATTTTATAAGGGATTTGCTCTTTTTTCTCAAAAATCATCTGCTTCAAAATGCTAATGTGTTTAGTCTGGTTATGTGACAGATTTGACGTAAATATCTCGTTGCATGGAAGCGCAAGGTGCGCTCTCGCCATTCAAACCGCGATGATCTCGTCCCAGTGATGCGCGACAGCAACGTTTTTGCCGAGAGGGTAAGGAAGTCAAACTGTGTCCTTACATACGTGTGAACCGCATGTATTACATTTTAAAAAGAACACTTACGAGCATACCCACGGCCATGGCCGTGCAGGAAAGAGATATTTCCCTTAGCGTCTCAAATATTAAAGCAAACGTTCGTTGTTATAATAAACTTATATATCGATTTTCTTGCTTTGTGTAAAATACGTATTACTTCGATTCATTTTGATGAAACTGTCTATACGTTAGATTTGATCAGTGGCTGTTGGATGATTTAAAGTATTGTAGCACTGGAGGGCGCCTCGGGATAGGAAAAATGAGCTGACGTTAGTGAGGTAAGGCATTTACAGCAGATCAAGAGAGAGAGGGGCTGGGAGATGGAACCGACACAGCACGTTAACATGTAAAAGAAAACCAGTAGCTCAGAGTCGTGGTTGCCGTGACATAATATACACTTCTGTAAGAGGTGGCAGTCCATTGCTGGCCACATAGTCACCCAGACGGGGCTCATTTAGCTAAAACGGTAATAAATTTGTTTGGGAGAAGAAAATCGGAGCACAAAGAGCGAACATGCAGTCAATGACCGCAATGGGGATGTGAGGCCAAAATGCCGCGTGTACAGGAAAGATGGTTAATATAAATAATATATTGTTCTGGGTCGTCAAATTTCATCCTGGGGTGGTCTTTTAGATGCCGAAATAAGATTCCCGAATTTTGATTGGATGGGCAGTAGTTAATCGCGTGCCCGCCCATAACGCGCCCCGATCAGGTGCAAGCCAGAATGGGATAGCAGTCTGTCACAGTCCATCACTGTCACCAAATGTCGAGTCACCGATTAAGTTAACGCAGGAGTATTTGGGGTGCAGAAGATTAAACTGACAACATATCCTGAAATATCCAGATATATTAATGAAATTCGCAGATGAGTGCCATTGTAAGCCATCTGTAAGACACAGAGGACAGCCCGTTTTGTGACATTTGTTCAATGGGGTGATTGTTCCCTTTAACAACTAAATATCTCTACCAGAAAAGATATGGCTGTTAGATACTCCTCTCCTCCCATATTAATTAAGGGGTAGACAGTAGAGATGGTGGAAATATGCAGGGACTATCATTGATATGAGGCTAAACTTTGATAATCTTTAAACACATCAAACTTGTAAGAAGGCACAGCTTTTCTTTCATAGGAAATTCAACTGTATTAAAGTGGACAAAACCATAACAAAATTTTATTAAAATTTTTGTCACATTTGCTTTTATTTGTTGGCAACCTTAGGATTAATAATATTAACCATTTTAGCAATGTTGTAAAAGGTAGTAGTGGAATTATTGGCTTGTAGCAGACATCTGTCACTGAGCTGTATCACAAACAGGTTAGAAAGAAGGCCGACTCAATTCTGTCAGAAGCCATCCTCTTTTCTTTAAATGTCAGCTGTTGCCTTCAGGCTACAGATTTAGACTTTTAAGGGCAAAGAACAACAGATTTAGGAACTCTTTTATTTTGCCGAGGTATAGGAATTCTGAATTCTGCTACTTGTAGGGATGCTGCTAAATGATATATTCTGAATTATTATTTTGTGTGCTGTTAAGAGAATTATTCATCTTTGTTCTAATCATGAGTGTGTGTATGTATGATATACTGTAACACTACTTGCCAGCTCTTATGTTTTGGCTTATTTTCTTGTATCCGTATAGCAATGTTTTATGGTTTTGTGCTTTCCTGTTGCAAGCAAATTTCCCCCTGGGATAATAAAAGCTATCTATTTACCTACCAAGGAACCAAGAGAAATACCTATGTAAACTTAGAAGGAAAATGCAGACTCTATACAGGCACTAACCACCGCACTACTGTCTTCTTCTTCTTCTGATGATGATGATGAGCCAGGTTTGCTTCCCACTTTACATGCAACACTAATCTTGAATAGGATTAAGGTCAGGGGTGTCAAACTCAGATCCCAAGGAACCGCAGTGGCTGCAGGTGTTTGTTCCAGCCATTTCATTAATTACTAGCCAGTTATTGACAATGAAACACACTTTTTTTACCTTATTTTTAAGTGACTTGCTTTTGAACAGACCCTTATCTGTCATTCAAACAATAGTGATATGTAAAGCAAGCCAACATGACAAGCTAACCTGATTAGATTTACACCCCTGTGTCCATCAGGTGAAATTCTAAGAAATATCGATCTGTGCTGGAGTCCAAAACATTTTCATGGTGCCCTCAGAAAAAAAATACTTAAAATCAACATTTTTGAAAGGTCTGGTTTGGCAGAATGTGAGCACCATCCAGCCATGAAATTAAATAACTGGTTTCACCAATCACGAATATTGACTTCAAATTATGAAAAAGTTTGGATTTTGAGGTTCCTGTCTTAGCTGGTCATATATAGACTTGCTTTACATGTCATTTTTGTTTAGCTGCTAGGTAATAAAAAACATAAAAATTAAAAGGTCCAAGTCGCAACCAGCAAGCTAACTGAAATTAACCAAAAGTAGTCTGTTCAAGCAGCAGCAGTAACGTCTTACAAATAGAGAAGGTGACAGGAATAATAACCTGCAGCTCTCCAGGATCGGAGTCGGACACCCTTGATTTAGCTTTTCACGACCCTGGGATTGAACTATGCAGGTCAGTAAAAGGCAGTCAGTCGTGTTGGGGCTCCCCTATGGCTGCAATTTTCATCTCAATCAGCGTCTGCTTGTAACTGGACTTTAACTTTAAGTCAGCAAGATGGTGGTTTCCAGTTTATGTGTTGTATCAATCCAGTAGTTATGCAATGAATATGCTAAATATTCCACAGAAAAAATACAATAATTTACATATTAGATTGATAAATAACCAACTATATTAAAAAGAATAAATGCTTAAACTATTAATAAGCATAAAACTGGTTAATAATAGCAGTGCTTTAGTATTCCATGTTGTTTCCAATTATGACTGCTCAGCACATCACTAATCAAATGCAATTAAGAGAGCAAATGCAAAAGAAAAACGGAACTAAGGAGAAAATTAGAAAAGGCAAATATGAATGCAAAATTAGATGTAAAAAGGGCAGGGGGTGTTGGTGTCATAAAACTGAGCTTGGTCTAAGTTTGTTAACACTGATCAAACAAAAACTGTAATAATAAGAAAGGGCAAGTATGGCAGCAAAATTATCACTGATAACTTGCAGGCCTGTCACTGTCTGTATGCAAACTTTACATGAAAAGACACACATTATATTCATAGAAATATCTCTATTTATATTATATATATATATATATATATAAATATATATATATATATATATATATATATATATATATATATATATATATATATATATATATATATATATATATATATATATATATATATATATATATATATATTATAATATATATACATACTGCTCAACATAATTAAAGGAACACTTTTTAATCAGAGTATAGCATAAAGTCAATGAAACTTATGGGATATTAATCTGGTCAGTTAAGTAGCAGAGGGGTTGTTAATCAGTTTCAGCTGCTGTGGTGTTAATGAAATTAACAACAGATGCACTAGAGGGGCAACAATGAGATGACCCCCAAAACAGGAATGGTTTAACAGGTGGAGGTCACTGACATTTTTACCTGCTCATCTTTTCTGACTGTTTCTTTACTAGTTTTGCATTTGGCTACAGTCAGTGTCACTACTGGTAGCATGAGGTGATACCTGGACCCTACAGAGGTTGCACAGGTAGTCCAACTTCTCCAGGATGGCACATCCATGCGTGTCATTGCCAGAAGGTTTGCTGTGTCTCCCTGCACAGTCTCAAGGGCATGGAGGAGATTCTAGGAGACAAGCAGTTACTCTAGGAGAGCTGGAGAGGGCCATAGAAGGTCCATAACCCATCAGCAGGACCAGTATCTGCTCCTTTGAGCAAGGAGGAACAGGATGAGCACTGCCAGAGCCCTACAAAATGACCTCCAGCAGGCCACTGGTGTGAATGTCTCTGACCAAACAACCAGAAAGACTTCATGAGGGTGACCCAAGGGCCCCATGTCCTCTAATGGGCCCTGAGCTCACTGCCCAGCAGCATGCAGCTCGATTGGCATTCGCCATAGAATACCAGAATTGGCAGATGCACCACTGGTGCCCTGTGCTTTTACAGATGAGAGCAGGTTCACCCTGAGCACGTGACAGAAGTGAAAGGGTCTGGAGAAGCCATGGAGAACATTATGGTGCCTGTAACATCATTCAGCATGAGCAGTTTGGTGGTGGGTTAATGATTGTCTGGGGAGGCATATCCATGGAGGGTCACACAGACCGCTACAGGCTTGACAAAGGCACCTTGGCTGCCATTAGGTATCAGGATGAAATCCTTGGACCCATTGTCAGACACTATGCTGGTACAGTGGCTCCTGGTGCACAACAATTCCTGGCCTCATGTGGTGAGAGTATGCAGGCAGTTCCTGGAGGATGAAGGAATTGATACCATTGACTGGCCACCACACTTTCCTGACCTAAATCCAATAGAACACCTCTGGGACATTATGTTTTGGTCCATCCAATGCCACCAGGTTGCACCTCAGACTGTCCAGGAGCTCAGTGATGCCCTGGTCCAGATCTGGGAGGAGATCCCCACAACACCATCTGTCATCTCATTAGAAGCATGCACCGATGTTGTCAGGCATGTATACAAGAACACAGGGGCCATACAAAGTGCTGCGTACAATTTTGAGTTGCTGCAATTAAATTTTGGCAAAATGGACTAGCCTGCCACATAATTTTTCACTCTGATTTTTGGGGCGTCTTTGAATTCAGGGCTCTGTAGGTTGATCATTTTCATTTCCATCAAACGATGTGGCATCCTTTCGTTCCTAACACATTACCCAGTCTATATCAGTATAGATATCCAGGAGGATTTCTTTTTCCCATTGAGATCTGATGTGTTTTCAAAGTGTTCCTTTAATTTTTTGAGCAGTTTTATATATATATATATATATATATATATATATATATATATATATATATATATATATATATATATATATATATATATATATATTGTGGAGCCGACCCGGACACAAACAGGCGGACATGTTGTTACTCACCACCACACGTTTATTATGTACAATATTTACAATGATTTGGTCACTCAGACCCAGTTCAATAAAGTGCACAAACCCCAACACACACAGTCCTGGCCACAAATGCCTTCTTCCCGGGCCACCTCCACTCTCCTCTCTTGCCCCATCCTTCTTCCACTCGACTCTAGCCCTGAATGAAGGGAGACGGCCCCTTTTATATCCTCCCGAATGAGCTCCAGGTGGTTTCCAGCACTCCCCCGTTGGCCACGCCCCAGCGTGGTGGAAGTGCCGGCTCTTCTCCCGGCAGCTCTCCGGGTGTCCTCATATCTTCCCCCCAGCACTTCCTGGTGTGGCGGAAGTGCTGAGGTCACAAGTCCCCAAGGCATTGCGTCGCCTCCTGGCGGTGACCACGGGCTCCTACAGGGTTGGGCTTCCATGCCCCGAACCCGTGGCCCCCAAAGCAACCAGGAAGGCGCCCCCCACGTGATCCCAGATGGGCACACACCCACTTCCGGTCCTTCAAGGCGTCCCGGCCGGGTCGTGGCCCCTGGCATCCTCGATAATATATATATATATATATATATATATATATATAGTGAGATTTTTTAGCTCATTTGAGATCGACCCCAACTGTGCTGCACACCTAAACATGGTTTGACATATCTGTTGGGGATTGCTTGTATGTCGCCAAGGCAACCACAGGTTCACAATGCCACCGAAGCAACTTTAAGTTCAAAGCCTCCCCGCGGAACATGTCTGTTACCTGATACTTGATGCGGGAAACATTCTAACCTGGTCACTGACCTGGCCCCGTCACTGCTTGTTTGCTTTGTGTGTGTGTATTGAAGTGGTAGATCCTATTTCATTAAATACCCTGACTGTTCCTGTTTTGATTGGAATAATGTTGGTTTTCTTGAAGTCTTTATTTTCCTCCCAGGCTACACCGGGTATTTCAGCTAGTATATCTGCAATATTATCAATATCTATATATATATTTATATACTGTTAAAAAAATTAAAAGGAACACTTTGAAAACTATATCTATACTGATATAGACTGGGTAATGTGTTAGGAACGAAAGGATGCCATATCATTTGATGGAAATGAAAATTAGCAACCTACAGATGGCTGAATTCAAGGACACCCCGAAAATCAATGTGGCAGGCTAGTCCATTTTGCCAAAATTTCACTGCAGCAACTCCAAATCGTACTCAGTAGTTTGTATGGCCACCACGTGCTTGTATGCATGCCTGACAACATCGAGGCATGCTCCTAATGAGACGATGGATGATGTCCTGGGGGATTTCCTCCCAGATCTGAGCTCCTGGATAGACAGTCTAAGGGGCAACCTGACGGCATCTGATGGACCAAAACATAATGTCCCAGAGGTGTTCTATTGTGTTTAGGTCAGGTGAGTGTGGGGGCCAGTCAATGGTATCAATTCCTTCATCCTCCAGGAACTGCCTGCATACTCCCGCCACATGAGGCCGGGCATTGTCGTGCACCAGGAGGAACACAGGACCCACTGCACCAGCAAAGGGTCTGACAGTGGGTCCAAGGATTTCATCCTGATACCTAATATCAGTCAAGGTGCCGTTGTCTAGCCTGTAGAGGTCTGTGTATCCCTCCATCCATATGCCTCTCTAGACCTTCACTGACCCACCACCAAACTGCTCATGCTGAACGATGTTACAGGCAGCATAACATTCTCCACGGCTTCTCCAGACCCTTTCACGTCTGTCACATGTGCTCAGGGTGAACCTGCTCTCATCTGTGAAAAGCACAGGGTGCCAAGTGTTGGACCTGCCAATTCTGGTATTCTATGGCAAATGCCAATTGAGCTCTACATTGCTGGACAGTGAGCACAGGGCCCACTAGAGGACGTCAGACCCTCAGGCCACCCTCATGATATCTGTCTCTGATTGTTTTGTCAGAAACATTCACACCAGTGGCCTGCTGGAGATCATTTTGTTGGGCTCTGGCAGTGCTCATCCTGTTCTGCCCAAAACAGCAGATGCCAGTCCTGCTGATGGGTTAAGGATCTTCTACGGCCCTGTCCAGCTCCCCTAGAGTAACTGCCTGTCTCCTGGAATCTCTTCTATTCCCTTGAGACAGTTCTGGGAGACACAGCAAACCTTCTGGAAATGGCACGTATTGATGTACCATCCTGGAGAAGTTGGACTACCTGTAGTGACACTGACTGTAGTCAAATACAAAACTAGTGAGAGAACAGTCAGAAAAGACGAGGAGGGAAAAAGGTCAGTGGCCTCCACCTGTTAAACCATTCCTGTTTTTGGGGTCATCTCATTGCTGCCCCTCTAGTGCATCTGTTGTTAATTTCATTAACACCACAGCAGCTGAAACTGATTAACAACCCCCTCTGCTACTTAACTGACCAGATTAATATCCCATAAGTTTCACTGACTTGATGCTATACTCTGATTAAAAAGTGTTCCTTTAATTTACTTAAACAGTTTATATCTTATATATATATATATATATATATATATATATATATATATATATATATATATATATATATATATATATATATACACACACACACACACACAAACACAAAATCATTGCCAACACAGCTTCATCTAGGTTAGGGTCACAGAGGTGGTAGCACATACCATAAGGCAGAAAATACTCCAGACAGAGCACCAGTTTATTTCTGTGTCCATACAAGGACCCCCATGCTTGCTCACACCAGGGCTTGCCAATTTATTTACCCTACACATCTTTGGTGAGGGGTGTGATAAAAACTCACATTAACAAAAGAAGAACTTGCAAACTCCACACAGATAATGCCTATACCTGGATTTGAATCTGTGAGGCAGGAGTGTTAATCACAGTGCCGCCTTTCTTTAAAAAATATTTGTACATTTACTAGTAACTACTCATAGTTTACCATTTCTAGCTTTGAGGCAGACTCCTGTTCTTCTTTGGGAAAACAGCTATGCCAGTGCAGCAGATGCTAAGGTCTAAAATATATATGGCTTTCTAAATTAAGCTTATCAACAGCGGTGTTATAAATAGTTAGCGACATCTGCAAGATAAGAAGTACGTCTGGCACAAATTACTGAAAGATATTTACATAACATGCATGATTAAGTGTGTTTGTAAAATATAAACTAAAAAAAAAATATTACTTTTTGATTAGTAGTAGCTGGTGTGATGGCTAAGATGTAGAACTATAAAATGTAAGGCTGCAAGTTCAATGCCTCCTGTCACGTAACCTTCCTGTGCTCCAATTGTGAAAAACTACATGGAAACAACTGTAAAAAAAAATCTAGATTTAAAAAACATCCTAGGGTGACATTCACTATTTAAAAAACACTCAATAAAATCTTTTTTGTTCTATGTTTACAAGGGATGGATACCTGTTTCAGTAGAAATCTGCTGAAATTTGTTAACATAATGTAAACATTAATATAAAACAGGGACACCCAGGGTCAGATCTGGTGGCAGCAGACTTGGACAGAATGCCAGTCCATTGAGGGACCCACTCCCATTCACACACACACACACATAAAGGACAATTTGGTGACACAGTGCACTTAAGTAACAAACAAACAAGTACTCTAAAGCATGCTATTATTGGGTATTCTCAAGATGAAATCTTGTGAAGATGTTGGGAAGCATCCTGGTACAGAGGTTATTACTGTCAACTTCCAGGTCTAGAGATCAGGATTCTCGATGGGTCTAGACCTATCTGATCTGGACCACAAAACATTTAATAGAGCTTTTGGGGAAAAAAAAAACAGTTTTCAAAACATCTAGTGTGGCAGAATGAGGGCACTAGCATTTCAGTAACAGCTTTCAATAAGAAATTGGTATGAGTGACAATTTTACCCCTACAGAAACCGAGTTTGAAACCCACAAGTTAGCTCATCATCATTTGACTTGCTTTGCTTTTCATTATTGTTTGGCTGCTGCTTAAGCAAAAAGAAAACAATATTAAAAATCAAATTAATTAAAATTAAGTATGTGCCATTAGCAGCAGTTACTATCCATTAAGTGACGAGAACAAAAACTTGCATTCAATGCGGCCCTCCAGAATCCAAGCGTGGCATCCCCTTCTGTAGGGATAAAGCTTGCTCTCTCCATAACCCTTAGGGGAGTCTTCTAACATCTCAAATTTGACTTACATTAGCTTAAAAGGCAATTCTAAAATCGGTCCAGTATGAGAAAGTTAGTGCTGTCATGTCTTCGCCGATATTAGGTTAACTGAAGTTTGAGCCTCATATTAAATTCAGCAGGTTCATTAAGTGGGTCAATGGAGTTTATTCTTCTGTTAACCAAAAAAAAGTGTTGCACAATGGTTAGCTGCCTCTTCACCAAAGACTCCAAAGACTTCGATTCAAGTCCTGACCCAGGCAGGTCCTGTGGGAAGTTTGCATTGCAGCAAGTGTACATGTGCAGCATGTGCCAATGTGGTACACTGGGTCCACAGCTCATGTCAAGAGGCCAGTTTTAAATAAATAATTGGCATACTCGCGGCTTAGCGAGGGGGTGAGGTTGTGTAGCTGAAGCGGTTCTTGAGGAATATGTGATGTGGGCATTTCTCACCTAAGTGCACAGGTGAGAAACTGTCCGCATCCATAATCGTTCCCGGGAGCTATCTGATTGCCACAGGTGAACCACGTCCCCATCATTAATAGAAGCGCGAGGTGGCTAGTCGGGGGAGAAAAAAAAAAAAAATATCGAAGTGAGGAAAAAGAGCCAGAAGTTGCTGGAAGCAGTATGGAGAGAGAGCCGGTGTGAGCGAGCAAAGGCTCACAGGCAGGCAGCTGGACAGTGAGCCCTAGCAGGGGTGTTTGGCCAACACTCGGTGGGGCAGAAGGAAGTGGTCGCTCCAGCTAAGCGAACAAGAAGCTGGAGTGACCGGTGATGAAGGCCGAGAAGGCAGCGGGAGTTGTGAGGCTTGGGTGAGGGATTCCCCATTGTGAGCGTCCTGGCCTTTGAGGAACATAAGTCTCGGTTTGGAGAGCGCAACCGAAGCCAGGGATCAGGAAGCCTCCAGATGTGAGGAAGAAGGCCAGCTGCAGGAAGGGCGACTCTCCTGTCGCAGGGCCCAGATGGGAGAAGCAGGGTAGCCGCCAGGTAAATGAAGACACCGGACTTTGTGGTGTTTTAAAGGACTGCTTCCAGTCGTTGGTTTTTGAAGAGTTTTTCTATTGTGTTTTAACCTCAACTCAGCACTTGTTTTTATGGGATTATTTATTTACTAGCTGACATCTAGCAGTGTAAGAATAGGAACGGAAAACAGTGAGAAAGGAATTCAGTATAACAAAGAATTAGGAAACAACCGTCGCAGTATAACGAAAATAGCTAGAAGCGAAACCAATGGCAATGGTCGAGAGAGTACCTTCCTGTAGCAGGCTATGAAAAACATAGACATATATAGATAGACGCCGCATTCACTGTGTTGCCCAGTCAATACGATAAGTCAGCACGTCCGCTCTATTGCGAGTGGTAAAAGTGCCATTTAAACTAATACAGATAGACGTGGAAACAGGGTTTTCTGATGAAAAAACAATAACGTTTTAAACAGTATCGTTCACATACAACAGATTTTGGTGAATCGTTTACATGCAATTATTTAAGTCCATTTATACACTAATAATGGCAATTATTAAATAATAATAATTATAATTATTATTGTTATTATTAAATAATTCCTTCCGTATAAGTAACATTTCTCGGACTGCTTTCTTCCATCTCCGAAACATTTCTAGACTTCATCCTTTTCTTACACAACACAGTACTAAAGTATTGGTTAATGCCCGAGTCACCTCACGTATAGATTACTGTAATGGTATTCTATCTGTTATCCCACAAAACATATCCTTCGCTTACAATTTATTCAAAATTCTGCTGCCAGGATAATAACCTGCTGTTCTAAATCCACTGAACATACTACACCTATTCTCTCTCAACTTCACTGGCTCCCTGTTAACTACAGAATACAATACTAAATACCGCTCTTAACATTTAAAGCTCTCCACAACCTCACTGATCTCCTACAGACTGACACTTGTGTCGCTCACTCTGATTCTCATCTGCAGCTGTACTTTCCGTACCACACATCAAACTCTGTGCTATGGGAGCTCGAGCGTCTCTCATAGTGCTCCTCAAGTCGGGAATTCTCTTCTCTCTCATATACATCAGCTCGATTCAATAACACATTTTAAAACTGCCCTCAAAACTTATCTTTTCAAACTGGCATTTTGTGATTGCAATTGCAACTGGCAATTGTGAACTTTGCACTGTCACTGCCAGTTGTCTTTGTTTGTTTGCTAATTATTGCTGTTTGATTTAGCCTTCTCTTGTTTTAATTTTACTAATGTTGTTTAATTTTATTGTAAGGCAGTGTTTCTCAACCTTTACGTATTTGCGACCCGAATTTTGATAACAGTTTTAATCGCGCCCCCCTTATGTTTTTTTGAAGGGAGCCCACTAATACCAATTTGTGCTTTTTTAATTAATGATATATCATAGATGCATGGGCGGGACCGGTTTTGAAGAGGAGTCACAGGCAGCATGGGGAAGGGTTTGGAAGAGGACGAGTAGGAAGTGAGAAATGCCGTGTCGGCTGCGTGTGGGTGGGAACGGTTTTCAGGGGAAGCAGGACGAACCAAGAGAGAAATATACATAAGAGATTGAAGATTTTTTGAAGGTACTGAACTTTATTTAATTTGGACTTTGTTTTGTTGGTTGTTTTAAATAAAAGCACTTGACACCTTTTTACACCGTCCCCTTGCTCCACTGTTGTGCCTCACTGCCGAGCTCATCGAAAACGGGTTCAAGAGCTCCTAGAAGCTGAATGAGAGCATGGAGCGAATCCTCATTGTCACAGCCATGTGATGGACTTGTGTCTCATTCAGGGTGAATTCTCATCTTGCACTCAGTGCTGCTACAATAGGCAGCGACTCCCAGCAACCCTGACCTCAATAAGCAGGTTAGAAAACTGTTGGATAGCAGGCTTGGCTATAACTTCTCCCACAACCCTGTGGAGCAGGGGTGTGAAACTCAGATCCTTGAGGGCCACAGCATATGCAGATATGTGTTCCACATATTTTCTATACTAATAACTAATTCCTATTGTTAATGATACATACTATGTTGCTTTGGTTTTATCTGACTTGCATTTCAATCATTTCCAATAACTGGCACCCAAACAGTAATAAGATGCAAAGCGAGCCACCAGATGACCAGACTAACTTGATCAGTTTTGCCCTTTTGCATCTATCATACAATATGTCTCGATAAAATATTTGAAAAGAAAAAAAGCAGAGCAAAGCCGTTGATCTGGATTGCCCTCTCTGCTTGCAAGCTGTGCACTGCAGGGCAGAAGGATTTGTCTCCGCTCCCTCTCAGACTTCCACCTGTTTGTCTGAAAAACAGCTCACATATGGAGAGGATAATGGGGGGCATCTCTAGGGCACGACAACGGAGGGGAGTTTGAAAACACTAAATAGAGGGACCAGCAGTGAAATGAAACACAGCTAAGTGTAATCTCAATTAATGCTCTTAAAGCAAATCATAGCACTAAGAGTGGTGCCATAATGTTAAAATTGCACTTTTTTAGAACACTTGTCAGTTATGAAATTACAGAAAAAGTACAGAAAAGTAGAAGAGACTGACATTTCCAAAAATGAATAAAGCATCACACATTATTAGAAACAAGCCTCAGACGGGAAGGATGGCCTGTTGATTTTAAGGTAACATCCACCAATCAGCTACTGCATTAAACCCACCTGCTTAATAGTCCCCCTCATGCCACCAAACAACTCTGCCCCATTGAGGCATGGACTCCGCAAGACTTCTGAAGGTGTCCTGTACAGTCTGGCATCAAGATGTTTCAGTAGCAGCAGATCCATTAGGTCCTGGAAGTTGTGAGATGGCTCCTCCATGGATCAAGCTTGTTTTCCAGCACATCCCACAAATGGTCAACTGGATTGAGATGTGGAGAATTTGGAGGACAAGTCGACACCATGAACTCTTTGTCATGTTCTTCAAACCATTCCCAAACAATTTTTGCAGTGTTGCAGGGTGCATTACTCTGTTGAAAGAGGCCACTGCCATCATGGAATACCGTTGCCATGAAGGGGTGTACATGGTCTGCAACTATCTTTAGGTAGGTGGTACATGTCAAAGTAACATCCAAATGAATACCAGGATCTAAGCTTTCCCAGCAGAACATTTCCCAGAGCATCACACTGCATCTGCTGCCTTGTTTTCTTCCCATAGTGCATCCTGCTACATCTCTTCCCCAGGTAAACTGTGCACACGCACCCAGCCTTCCACATGATCTAAAAGAGAACGTGATTAATCCAACTAGGACACCTTCTTCCATTGCTCCATGGTCTAGTTCTGACACTCACTGTCCATTTGTAGGTGCTTTTAGCAGTGGACAGAGGTCAACTTGGACACTCCGATGCAAGCTGTAATGCACTGTGCCTTCCAAGACCTTTCCCTCATGGCCGGCATCAACGTTTTCAGCAGTTTGTAGAGTAGCTCTTCTGTGGGATAAGACCAGGCAGGCTAGCCTTCATTCTACATGCACATTAGTGACTCTGTTGCCAGTTTGCTAGTTATCCTTCTTTGAACCACTTTTGGTAGGTACTAACCACTGCATATCAGGAATACTCCACACGACCTGCCATATGGGAGATGTCCTGACCCAGTCCTCTAGCAATCACAATTTGATCCTTGCCAAAGTCGCTCAGATCCTTACGCTTCCTGTTTTTCCTGCTTCCAACACATCAACTTCAAAAATTGTTCGCTTGCTGTCTAAAACTGTCCAACCCTTGACTGGTGCCATTATAACAAGATGATCAATGTGTTTCACTTCACCTGTCAATGGTTTTAATGTTGTGACTGTTTGGTGTAGTTTACTTTGGGTTGCTGAATCCATTTTTGACTTTTTAAATTCATTTTAAAATGGCTGAAAATATTTTACATCTTTTCCAACACCATTTAGTAGGTTCTTTACATATCATTGCTATGGTAGTTGCCACCATAGGATAACTACAAGTTGCACCCTGTGACATCATTGGATCAGTGCTCAATTCCTAAAATTACAGATAAAAACTTCAATTGTTGGTGTCTGCTTTTGCTTTATTGAGGACCTTAAGTAACAGACCTCTGAGCTTTATTTTTCTGGCCACAATTTTTGTCTGACATATGGACTTTAGTGAAAGAGAAGACTGATTTTGGGTTCAGACGTTAGATTAGGCTGGGAATAACAACTTTTCCTTCATGAAAAATCACTTGCCTTGTCCATCGGCCATAGCTGACACTACTTGGTGAACTGGATCTAGCGGGCCATCTGACATGGGAGGATGGGTGTTGCGGTAATTTTACTGCCGACTTTATGGCAAAAAGCTCTTCTAATCTGTTCACGAGGGTGAAGGGTTACACCTAAGTAAAACACGCTCAGTTCCTACATCAATAAGGTGTCATGGGGTGACAGTGGTTGATTAAAAAGTGGTCACAAAGTTGAAGATGCTCATTCCACTTTAGTCAAATTGTCCCCTGCCAGTTCACTTTTGATTTCCACCAATGGCAATGGAAGTAAGCTTCTTCAGGTTGTGGAGTAACTTCTAATTTACTTCATATTATCTCTTTCCGCCTCTTTTAAATACCATACCTTATTGTTTTTGCTTTGCCCCGTTCGGCCACCATAACCTATCGTCTATGCAGGAGGAGCGAAAGCTTTAGATACATCAAAAATTTCGATCTCCGGTTTTCAATGGATCTCAACGTTTTACAGGACTGAAACATCAATATCTCGATGATAGGTGTGTGTGTCAGTGTGTCACAAAATGAGGACGGTCTAGAGCTAAAACGGTTGGACAGAAAAACACCAAACTTGAAATTTAAGCTAGTTAGGAGATTACGATGTGCTGATTAGTTTTTGAGCCAAATCATGCAAGAGAAAGAGGCACTCTAGCGGAACCCTCAGATGATGTAATTCTGCAATTAATTATGAATTCTTCTCGTCAGTTGCTATCGTAATGACCCATTTTATGATTGGAAAGAAAAGCATCAGTGCAGTAAATAATTACTGAAATTTTATAGAATAATAACGATAGAGGTTAAGGCATGGACAGAGTCTAAAGAAGCTACAGAGAAAGACTACAGTCTATTATCAAAATTATGGCGGCTAGCTATAGCATGTCCCCTTAATGTGAATGAGGGAAGGCTCACTAAAAGTGGTCAAATGCTGAACAATGCTATTGAAATTACCAGGAGGTGGAATGATGGTGAATTTTTTGAAATGCTTGAAAGAATGCAATGAGCTTTGCTCCAGCACAGTGTCTCACCGTTGCAGCCTGAGAATGTGAGGTTGAGGTTTGGGCAAAGGTGAATTTGAGAATGTAAAACGATGCAGTAGTAAAGGTACAGCAGGACAATTCCTCAATGCTGGGATACTGAAAGTTTAAGAAGATGGACCAAGTCCTATCTATTCATTTACAGAATCCCCTAAAAGGCACGTGCAGCCACATTCTATCCGGGGAGCATTAGGTGCCAGTCCATATTTGGCACACATAAGCATACAACCAGACACTAGGGAAATTTTGAGCAGTCACCTTAAATGTAGTTAACCCTCACTTCTCTGAGAGGTATGATGAAACTTGAGTATCTGGAGAAAATAAAAAGCAGAAACGTGGGAGAGAATAAGCAAACAGAATTTCAACAATGGATAAAGTTACAAGGGTAAAATATTCAACAGACAAACAAAAAAAAAAGACAAGTAATAAGACAATAATAATTAGTTGTTTAGAAATTGCAATGCCATGTGTAGGCACCTACATCAGGCTTCACTGAAGGGTGAATGATGTGTTCCATTGATAGGGGATGAACTTCTACACATTCTAGAAAAAAGCTACCAATAGATAGAACTTGGATTCTAGCAAAGCATATCCTGAGCAACTTTTCTCTCTGGAAATTATATTTACAATTTCTTTTTAGTATTCTAATCTAACTCTGATTTTGTGGACTTGAGACATTCACAGGATGCCAGGTCTACTACTGGGTGCCATTTGATCTCTGAGAAGTGACAGCTGATACCCTGATCTTAGCATTAAGCCAAATTTATTCATGGGCTGTCGTATTCATCTGTCCATCCATTCTTGCACCTGTTTAGTCCAATTCAGTGTCAAGAGGACAGAACCTAAGCACCTTGAGCATGGGAAAGGTGATATATAAATAAAATGTATTATTATTATTATTATTACTGCTATTAACCAATTATTATATACTGCACATAGGGGGAAGAAAGCAACCCTCGATTTGACTCCAGTTCTGAAAGCACATTCAATCGTATAGTTGCCAATAAAGCTAAAATGACAGCTTTTAGGATACGGGGAAACGTAGAGAAAAACATGCAAACTACACGCAGGCAAGAGCCAATCCAAGATATGAAAAATGAAAGGACTCCAGAGCAGGGGTGTCAAGTTCAAATCCTGGACAGCCACAGCTTTTTGTTCCAACCATTTCCTTAATGACCAGTAACTGCTGCCATTACAGATTTCTTTTGCCAGGATGTTCATGGGCTTGCTTTTTGACATTTAGATGTGTTGTTTTCTTTTTTCCTTACAAAGCAGAAAGCAATAGTGAGATGTAAAGCACACCAAATGATGAAGAGGTAACCCAGACTTTTCCACCTCAGCTCCTGGGGGCCCACCATTGTTGCTTCAATAACCTTCCTATTTAGTCATTAGTGAAACCCAATTCATTCTATGGCTTGCTTGTGCTCTCTTTCAGCCACACCAAACATTTCCAAAACTGTCGATCTTCTTTTTTTCTGAAAGCTCCCCTAAATGTCTGCTTGACAACAGCAGCTCAGTATTTCTTAGACCAGGGCAATTCAAATGGCGGCCCGCAGGCCACATGCGGCCCAGAAGCAACCTCCAAGTGGCCCAGTCCATGGTTCTGCCATGGCTCCAGACTACAACTAAAATGCAACCAAAAATAAGCTTTGGTGGTTATCATTTCTACTTAGTTCGTCAGTTGTGAATGAAATCATCGAAACTTTAAACTAATTATATCGTTAAGCGGATGTGCTGTTAACAATGTGTCAGTACAGGCTCCACCTTGCATATATCTGAACAGTATAAAGGCTAGTTTATATCCTGCACTGGGTGCGAGGAAGTCCCAGCGAAAATGACTTCAGACTTGGAGACATGCATGGGAAAATATTTCTAAGTACATGGTGCTGCTGAGGGGACGGCCGTGAATTTCAGTGACAGGCTGGTTACGCTTGTGCCGAAATAATAAATAAACAGATGAATATGATGCAACCGGTCATCAGAACAAAAGGTAGCCATGCAGAACATTTGAAATTCATCTGCCCATCACATAGGTCCCCTATTATGAATATATCTGTGCTCTGTGGAATTCAGTTGTCATTCTGATTTGGTGCAGCACAATAAGGTATGATTGTCCCAAATCAATTTGTACATCTTTTTCGCTTTTGATTAAACCTTACTCCATGCAAAATGCTGGCCTGTCCGTTAGTAAACATGTACGAGCAGTTGCCTGCCCGCTGTTTCGTCACGCACAGATGTGATGAAGTCTGCATTTTAAGGTTGAAGGTGTATTAAAGTCGTTTTATCAGGATGCTCTGTGATTGATGGCGGACAGTAGACTTTGTTGAAATTCCACTTTTTTAGTTGTTACTTCAGTCATTTTGTCAATAAATTCTTCAACGGGAGCTTTTGAACAAAGAAACAGGGAAAATAAGATTTATTAAAAAAACAATACTACCAATAATTATAATTAACCTGTAACGGCGCACTGCACGATAAAATGCAGTGAATACACTTGACTTGACTTGCCCGCTGCCAAGAGCTGATTCTACAATAAAATAAAAATAAAAAAAGAGTAATAATTCCAAAAGCCTTTGTTTTTAAAATAAAGCTATAGTGCAGAGTTTCAGAGTAGTATATGTGTGCCAGATTTCAGGCTACAGGTTATTTAATTTTGACCTTGACCTTCCTGGGTTGATCTTTGACGTTGGAGGTCAATCATCACCCTGAAACTGGACAGCAGACATCACGTAGTATATGTGTACCAAATTTCACGTCAATAGGTCAAACAGTTTGCGAGCTGCGATTTAATTTAAAATCCTGGACAGAATAACGGACAGTCACGGTACCATATTATATAAGAAGATAATGCATTATTTTACACCCAAAAACTCTGCACAAAGACATTTTAAAGACAAATTATTAAAATAAATGTACTAATCTACTTTCATGCCATACGTGGTGCCTTGCATTTACGTAGGTAGTTTTCTTCTGGGGCGTGGAAACAATTTCAACAGGATAGGCTTCGTCATGGAACTTAAATTTAACCTCTGTCATATGACTGATTAAAAATGTGTGAATGAAATACTTCTATGAAAAAAAGAAAAAAACCCTTGCCTGTCATGACCACCCATTTAACACCAGAATTCCTGAAGCCAACGAAAAAACTCGTAATCCCGGCCCACCTTAAATCTATTTGCAAATCTCCATCAGCATCTTTTATTTTGTAAATGTGTCTATCAGCACAAGCAGCAAGCTATCCCATCCCCCCACCGCCGGAGATCATCTCAGGCAAAATGTTCTCCCAGCTCAAGTCAAGGCTCCTTATATGCGCATGTGGTGCCTGGAGTTGTATAGGCTAAATAAGATATTGTCATTTGGAATGCATACATTTCATGTGTGTTCCGTGTCTAAAACGATCTGTGGAAATTGTAGGATGAACTGCAAGGCAGGAGTAATTGAACACATGACTAAAAGAGAAACGTTTTTCATATTTTAGTAATAATTGACAAAATGTACACATGAAGTGTATAATGTGTGAAGACTGAAGTCCAAATATCAAATAAACAATTTCACAACAGGTACAAATATAGCAAAACAAGTGCACTTTTACTCAAGAATATGAATGAGTATGTGTGTGTTCCCTGCAGTGCGGAGTCCTGCCTTTTACCCAGAAGGGCATTGTGGCCCCGAGATCTACAGCTGGATAAGCAGGACGGACAGATGTATAAAATGTTTATCTTGTAATTGATGGAAGAATAGGAACGTAAAAGTGCCACCCTCATAATCTCATTAATCTGGTCAATACTATGATATTCATTTGTATGCCATTGGTGGCCACTGCTCACACAAGGTTTATCCTGGGAAAGTAGCTTAAGCAGTCCACGCCACTTTAATTTTGCCTCTTTACAGTCTCCAGCTGTTGATGTGACCCAAGATAACATTTGCTCAGAGACGTACACAGTCACACAGGACTTCAGTAACATTTGATAAACAAGTCAAGAGCTTTTAATCCAAAATGAGCATTAGAAATGATTAAATAAGTCCTAGTCTGTGAAATTCTCTGCCCATCTACCTGGGAGTGTTCTGTGGCGTCAATGCTAGATACACTAAAAACTAAACTCTCCTTTGTTACATGAAAATTCTGATTATTCCACTTTAAGAATTGACGCCTTTCCATTTGCTACAGGCGAGTCTGTGTATACCACTTTATTATATACTATGAATTTCAACACCAACCTTAATACTGTTCTTCTTACATTTACTGCGTTGTCTGCTTTATCTCATTTTCTGGATTATCTAATGGCTCATTATAGAAGAACGTATAGAATAAATGTGCAAAAAAAGATGATTTGCAGTCAACAGATTTAAATTCCTAATGAAAAGCCAGTGTAAATGAGCAGGTAAGAATCACATCACTGCCTTGAACTCAGTCCCATTAATGCTTATATAACTCTGTCATACACAACATGTAATTGGGCAAAAGATGACAGAACCTTCCACGAAATGAATAGTTAATAGTAGTCAAGAAAGATCCTAGGGTAACTTGGCAGTTTATTCAAGGAAATAATAATTTAAATAAGCTGAAGTCTGAAGAGGATACTAAACTAGAAGGTATGGAAAATAAAGTAAAATCACCTGAATAATTACAGAGCAACCTAGGAGCATACAGACATAGGCAAAATTGTGGCAGATGAAATTTAATTAAAGTATTACACGTAGTTAGTCAAAATAGAAAGTAAAAATGTTGTAAATGATTTGAGGACTGGAACTTGAAAAGTGCACCTAAGAGTATGCATAGATTTTTTTAGGTTAAGTGCACAGAAACGATTAAGGAGGCTAATAAGATGGTCATGTGTGCTCCATACATCATGCTAAACAAGTCAAGGGAGGCTATGTTCAAGCAAAGCAGCCATACCACATGCACTTCAGAAGAGGTCATCCACCTGAAGCTAGGCATATTCAGGCTCAGCCAGTACTTGGATGGGAGACTAACCAGGAAAAAACCTGGGTTGCTGCTGGAAGTGATGTTGGTAAGGTCAGCAAGGGGCACTTATCCTATGATCTAAATGTGGACCCCAATGCAGTGACCGGAAGACTGTGCTGTAAAAATGGTGCCCTCCTTTGAATGAGATGTAAAACTGAGCTCCTGATTCTCTATGGTCATAAGAGATTCCTGGGCATCCTTCGTAAAGAGTAGGGTTGTATCTCAATGTGCTGGCTAAATCATCACCCCACCCCCTCCACTTTGCCATTTCACACCCTAACAGCTAATGTGTGGGAAGCATACTACCGCAAAATGGCTGCCGTCACATCATCCAGGTGGATGCTGCACAGTAGTGGTGAAGTGGCTCCCCACTCACTGTGTAAAGCACTTAGAGTACCCTGAAAAGTGCTATATAAAATCTAATGAATGAAGAAAAAATATTCAGGCTGCAACCCTGTCACAACCTGGCATTTTGATCAATTTGACTAGAATTTTTTTTTTTTGATAAATCACTGCGTTTCACTGTTCTGTCCCCCAAAAAATGGAAACTATTACAATAATAAATTCCAAAATATAAATGTCAACAATTTCTAAGTATTCATCCCCAACGTTCAGCACCCTTACTGCTACCACAGCAAGCAGTCTTTTTGCACAAGTCTCTATTATTTTTGCACACCACAATGGAGCAACATTTTTCCATTTCTCCTTGCACATTTTCTCAAGTTGTGCCAGGTTAGCTGTGGGGTGGCAGTGGACATCACTAAAGGGTTAATAAATGTCACATACCTGTTCAGGCATATCAGGAAACCAGATAAAGGTCAAGTGAACAACAAAGATGTAATACACAAAATGTAGTAAAAGATGACTACAAGATGTCCTGTAAGCAAGATTGGACAGTCGTCACATACACATAGAATATTATCCTTGAAATTTCTGTGTATGTATAGGTTTAGCTAAGAAAAAATAATAAGAGACTTACTTTATATGTCATTTGGGTGTAAACCAACAAACCAACCAGAGTAAAGGCATGCACTGACTGACGTGAATGTAAATTCAAGTTTACGAAATGAACCTCATCCCTCTATTTCTTTGATTATTCTGACCATGCTGTAACAGACCGCTGTGATGACTGCTCCTTCTTCATCCTAGTGCTGCAAGAGTAATGAATGATGCAGATGGACAAGCTTTTTTCCTCTTTGATTACAGACTCAGAAAGGTTTTATCAGACTTATCCTAGAAGAGGGTTAAGTTTCTTTCTTTAATTATGATTTCTACCACCTGTTCAATATGTTAAGGTCAGAATTTGATGGAGCAATTCAAGGACATCATTTTTCTTCATTTTAAGACACCCCATCAGTTGCCTGGCCGTGTGCTTTTGGTCATCTCAAATTTACAGTTTCTGGCAGAGGGGAGCTGGTTTTCCTCCAAGATCCGTTTGTATTGTGCAGCATTCTTCTTCCCATTTGTCTTGACCAGATTGCCCATCTCTGCAGTTGAAAAGCTTCTCCAGAACATGATGTTGCTACCACCCTGTTTTATACTACAGGGAGGATAGTGTTACCTGGCTGATGTGCACTGTTAGATTTACGCCACACATCCTACTTAAGTGTTCAAGCCAAGAAAGTTTCAAGGTTTTCTGCCACATCTTCACAATTTCTAAGTGACATTTAGCAATTTTGTTTTATGAGTAAAAATGTTTTTTCAGTCAGGCTTTCTTCTTAGCCTCTCTTGCCTTTTTGTGCAAACCTTTTCAGATTGAACCGTGAACATCCTCTCCAATCAGTTATTGGCATCATGTTAGCCCCTCTGACAGGTGCCATTCTTGTTCATCGACTATGTTTACAGCCTGTGCTAAGAGATGTGGCTTTCATATTTTTTTTCCCTGGTTTTGTCTTTTTTCTCTTCATCATGTAAAGCACTTTGAGCTGCATAATTTTTATGAAAATGTGCTATATAAATAAATGTTGTTGTTGTATGATGGGCAGGTATGTTCGTTGCCTTTGACATGGTCTTATTCCCCTTCCCCATTATCTATACCTCTCTTGAATTTTATCTCTGAATTGTTTTATGCTCTTTTGACTTAATTTTTTGAAAAATTTTAGGGGACTGAATAATCTTCCATGCCACACCCACACACTTTTTACATATATGCAGTAGAGAGGTCTCACCTGCTGTACAGTTTTTCTCTCCTTATTGCAAAAAAGAGAACAGAAGAGGCTGAATTCTGGGCGGAGATGTAAAAGCAATGAGGAAACATTAAAGGAACTGAAACTTTTCACATAAAGCAGGTGACATGACTGTTTAAAATGAAGGGGAATTAGTACAATGCCTCCCAGGTATCATTTTCTAATTAAATCTACTGTATAATAATATGGACGCTGAGGTAAATGTTTCAGATATATTAAAAATATAAAAATACAAATTGCCATACACACTGTGTAATACAGGGTAGGACTTTAATCATGACTTGATGTTATTTTGTAAAAATTAGGTGAAGAGGATTAGTAAGCTTGAATGGCTTATTCAGTCCTTATATTCTAATGAAATAAAGGCTCATACTTTTTTTTCTTGGTCCAATGAAAGAAAGAATACAGAATGTTAGAACTTCAACAATAAAGTCTCTTTTCCATTTGCAGCCACATAAACCACAATGTGGTCTGCCTTATAAGTGAAACATCTTAATCCTTTAAGCTTTAAGGAATCAATTCATTTATCAGTGACCTAAAATCTCTGTAATAGTAAAGTCACATAGAGCCAGAGGCATTTTCTAGCAGTTGTTTGCAACCTTCTAACCAAATTGTATCACATACCACTTCAAAAGTGCAATTCAGCCTTGATTCACCTTCTGCCACTAGGAGAAAGACAAGACAAAAAATTATGGTGCAAAAATACATAACACTATTACTCATTTTAAATTTTGCCATCATGATCAGGATAAAAACAAGGCAGCAAAATTGTACTGAAAATATTATGAGAGGCTTAAGGGTCTTTTTTTTAAAGAAACTAGTCCCAATCTAGCCATGTAATTTTTAAAACTTCCAATTCCATCTAATTCTAAAGACCCATGCTTCTGAACCAAAACTTCCCTTTTTTTCCCCAAATTGCCAACTCATATAGATTCCAAAAATCTCCGTTAACCAGAGCCGATATCACATTACGTGACTTCTAGTCATGGGGTATGTTAGACTATGGTTGAATTCTGCTCTGTACTTGTAATATTTCTATTTTATTGATAATTACTTGTGTTCTGTTCTCTGTATTGTATTGTATTGACCCTTCTTTTTGATATCCACTGCCTGCACAACCTACCTGGAAAGGGGTATCTCTTTGAAATGCCCTTCCCAAGGTCTCCTCCATTTTTTTTCCTCTAGAAGGATTTTTTTGGGGAGTTTTTTTCTTTGTCTTCTTAGAGAGTCAAGGCTGGGGGGCTGTCAAGAGGCAGGGCCTGTTAAAGCCCATTGTGGCACTTCTTGTGTGATTTTGGGCTATACAAGAAATAAATGGTATTTTATTGTACTTGCTGACCACAGTCACTGAACTTGTTGCCCGACCAAATAAATTTAAATGACTGAAAATGGCTGTCTATGTCACATTTATCAACTGAATTCTGACCTTCCAGCCCAGTCTTGCTCGCCCCTTTTTTGTGACAACCAATAACATGCTGCCTGACAGAGACTGTGCTGTACAAGGAATGTTAGCAGCCATGGCAAGTTCAGCTGCAGACTCATTCCTTTTTTTCTGTTCTGTTGTGGTACATAAAATATGATGAGACAGCTGAGCTTTCCTTCTGTTTGTGAGGTCTAAAAAACCTGCATTCCTTATTCCCATCATTGTATTTTATGATTTTTACTTTGAGGGGTGAACATTTATTGCTCTTCAGCACTTACAACTGGAGGCAACAGCTCTGACTTTTTCTGAGTCTCAGTCTAGTTGGAGTAATTTACGGGGCATGTCGTATTACATGAATGGAATCACCAGAGTGCACCACAGACTGCCTCCAACTCACAAAGATAATGTAAATGAAGGCTACAACTTAAAATACATGATAAACTTGAGTAAAATGACATAATGTTCTTAAACTTAGGAATCCATTACCTATTACACAAAATAACATCAGATTCCAAATGACACGTTTACATGCAGTAAAATCAAAGTAGCCAAATAACTGTCTATAGCAATCTGGAATGTTTTGAGCCTACAACTGTAATGTAAAATTAATATGACCGGTGGATCAATGCACTGGAACACCTTTCATTAATTTTCCACACTCACTTAGTCCAGTTCAGTGTCCCAGATGGCTGGAACCTATTAAGCAGAGGGGGGTATAATTTAAATATTATGTGGATTTACCTGTATTCCATTGTTGCAGTAATAATACACATGGCAATAGTATTAAACCAGTTTTTATTTAAATAATCACTAAGTCTCAAAATGTCAGCACAGCTGTAAGCTTGCAACAAAATCAAGATATAAAGCTGTTAACCATTGACTTATAATGCAGCGATTAGGGCTTCAGTAATGAATGACAATCAACAAAACAAGAAACAAAATACTATGTCAAAACCAGTCAAAAGAAGATCAAGACAAAGCTTGAAAACACGAAAAAGAAAGCAATAGCTTGATGATAACATAAAAAATGAATATTAAAAAAATCTCCTTCAAAAATGGCTTTTAATGAAAAAGGAAAAAGTCAAAATACTACCCGAGAAGATTTAAAACAAGCAGAGAATACTCAAAGGAACTTACAAATTCTTGCAATAAAAGTTGAATTCTGTATTTGACCTCTTTTTCAATAATGCTCTAGGAATACAGAGCTCAGCAACAAATTATGCACATCGGGAATATTTAATATGCATAAAAACAAATTTCATTTGCACTTCCACCCACCTAAAATGTCATAACAAAGAAAAAAGAAACAGAAGCATCAAACGAGAAAGCCGTGCGTGTAGGACGTCAGGGGCCTGTTGTAATACACTGCTTACGTCACCCAGTGCAGGCTAAACAAGCTATCATCAAGGTGTGACAGACAACACAGGAGTGAACGGCGTCACAAGGAGCTTCAAGTCTGAAGGAAGAGATGATTAAGGTCATGGTTTGCATTTACAATTGCATCAGCAATAAACAAAAACAAATGCTGAATGGTTTTTAATTACCTAATATTTATTACTCATGTAGTTTACATGACTCATGAGTTTTTCCATTTAACTCCATGTGCAATTTCTTCCTTCTTTCCAGTTACAACAATTGGTACTAACACATTTTTTAATTTTCTCAGATTTAGTCTAAGGTTCTTTGGTTTTTGCAAAAGCATCATGTGCAGTGACATAACTTTTTCTAAGCTATTAGTATGCTACAAGAAACAATGTATCTTTCCTTATCTTCCTATTAGACAAGAGAATGTCAAAGAAGGTGGCATAGTTCTACTCAAAATAATGCAAAAGGCTTAAGAGTTGTTTTTGAAAAGGAAACTAGATACTCAAAGGTTATGTAAAAGTGCCTTTGGAAGATTAACCACCTGACAGATAAGAATATTCAGGCCTACGTTTCATACTCTTTCTCAGCAAAAGAAAGACACAACTTCCTCGTTCATTTCTTTTGGATAATCATAAATAGGAAGCAACTACTGCAAACCCATATTGGCCACTAGGAAGCTGACATTTTGGACTAAAGTTTGGCTTGTCTTTTAAAAATAAAAGAGCCTGCAGGTATATCTTTTATTACATAATTATTTATTTAAAGATGTGCTCATCCAAAATATAAAAGTTCCTCCAACACAAAGTCCTTGTAACTTTGTATTTACTGATGGAATGTAACAAGAAGCTGTCCCAGAATTTGAAGAATTTAGATAAAGACAAATCATCAATATGACAGAGAAAGCTTAAAAATGAAGGATACAAGTTGAAATCTAGGATGCCATCTTTTTATTGTTGAATCAGTATTTGAAATGCATATAAAATATGCAAAAACAATTATTTAACGAACAAAAGAAAACAATAGGGTGCAGCATTCTAAAGTCTGCTGCCCATGTTGACAACTGTCTGAAAACAGGTTTTAATGAAATAACCAAAAATAATGTCATTATATCACTATGAAGAAAATATATCTGGGGAATCCAAAATGTTTAATTTAAGAACACCTGTGAAAGGAACCAGACAGGCACAAATGCAAAATTAAAAGAATACTTACATTTTATACCAATGTTAATTTGTAGTGAAACTATGCTAAGAGCATTTTCACAAGGGGACAGTGTGCAGTTACTTTAATGATGAATGTTTTGATTTAATATGAAAGGTATACATTTCTAAGACTTAACTATTACAATTTTCAGGGAGTCAATGAATCCTAGACATACTAGCAAATAAAAATAATAAATGTTTCCAGATGCATCAATGGTCTAATTTTCAGGAAATTTCAAGCTGTACTATAGATTAAAATGCACATTTTTTGACTAGAAGTATGCTGAAAGGAAAACAAAATTCTCTTGGTGTGCAAAACTAACAAGTAAACACTTTGGCCAAAGATTTCCAGAGAAACTTTCCATATAAAGGGGTGGTCCATAATAACACCACATCAGTTTAAACCTATGTCAACCAATATTTCTCATGTTATGAAGAATCTGCATACTTTTATAAAGAAAAAAGGCACGCCTGGCAGGAGTACTGTGTTCATTTCAAAGAGAAGGTGAAAATAACAGCTACAAAAGAAGAAAACAGCTACTTCGATTTTTAGAAATTTAGGTTCAATTAAAAGAAAATGTGGAGTCCAGCTTTTCTTGTGGTATGTCTTAAACAAAGAGGCATCTTTTCAGATATTTAGTATCAAAAACTTCACATTGATACAAATGGTAAAGTGAATTATGTTGAAACTTCCATATACTGGATAAGTCTTATTTTCCTTTTTATTTTACATCAATATATGGTATCAACATCCTTCTAATGTGGGCCTATTTTCATGTTAAAAGTAAATTAGAACAGGGGCTCATAGAATTAAAAGGGATGAGAAGAAAAAGAAAACCAAAGCAGAACCAGAGGGAAGTAAAAACACAAAGCTCACATGATTGCAAGCTTTATACAGTATCTTATTACTAAAACTGGCTGGACAGTTAAAATAGCCATCCATAAACCAACCCTTCAGAAAATAATGTAGCCACAGATCAGATTTTGATGTAATACTTAATAGTTTCCATCTGCTCATTTTGGTCAGCTACATATATGAATAGTAAATCATTCCAATCCCAGGTTTACTCTGAATATTCTGCATGAACATTTATTCTTGACGAGTGAGTGGTCATCCAAGTGAGTGGATAAAACTGTTGCCCTTTTCAGAATAAAACAGAAGGAATGGCCCATATACACTTGTGAAATGCACCTTCGTCTTAAAAGTTGACAATCTTCCATTTAACAGTTTAAATTGAAAATCATCATTAAAAACCGAACACCCAGACACAGATTACAAAATGTTAAGGTATACTGTGTATGTAGTATAAATCCGCACATCCTTAAAGTGTGGATGCCATCCAAAACAAATTTTACAGAATTTGTACAAGCAGATTTAACTTCTATACACGAGCATATTTTAAAATTGAAGTTTGAGTTTTATTGAGAAAAAGAGCAAAGGTGAAGTTACCTTCATCTTTGTTCTTTATTCATAACATAACAGTTAATGCTTCTGAAAATACCACTTATGCCTTTGTTATTCCGCTGAGATATACATGACATCGGAGAACAAATTTAACATTTCAGACATACTTTCTACCTCACTGAAGTGTATAAAGTAGCAATGACAGATTCCAATTTTCAAAAAGTTCCCAGATTAAAGTCAGAATGAAAACAGATTAACACTGACCTAACTTTGCCACTTGTATATTGTGCTATCAGAACAAAATACAATAATGCTACAATATAAAGGGAAATGAGTGAAATGCAAATCTGTGTCTAGGGATTAAAATGTCTTTTGTTAGCCCAGATGGAAAATGGGATAATTAAATCCAAACAGAATGCTACCTTGCATTATCAGATCACCATTCCAAAAAAAAAAAAATACAATGCAACCATTAGATTTAATTGTGCACCACTTTTCACTGGAATTGACTCATGCAACGTGTCACTGAAGTAAATTTTAAACTGAACCAATTCAGAATCAAGCTCCCCTAATCCCCTTATGCCTCCAGGTTAAAACACACATACATACACACACTCGATCTCGCTGAGGAGTGGAACTGAAAAAAGATGTCCTCCAAAGTCAGTGCTGCATTTTCCACAGGTTGTAGAAGAACAGCAATGTTGCAGCTGCCAGGAGACGGGATGCAATTGGAGAGGGTAGAGATGTTCTTTTATACTGTCTCTTTTTTGACTGGTTCTTTCCACCTCAAGCCTTGAGCTCAACTCCCAATGACTTTATTCCTTGACACGGCCTCCATCTCCCTCGCTCACAAACCGCTTGCGTCCTCTAACAGACACGAGAGAGCAACAGAGAGAGAGAGAAAGAAAGATTACTTTAAAACAAAATGCAAAACTTCACCTTTGCTTTACTGATAAGCCAAATTAAATTTTTCAGCAGTATGAAAAGCATTTTAAACCCTTCAAGAACAGACTCAAAAATTTTACTCTACAGCTAATTTCTTCCATGCCTCATCCAAATATTTTAACCCTGTAGTGAGCTGTCCAACAACACAGACATCTTAGGGCAAACCTACTCACATGATACAAACACTGACTGATATTATAATTATATATTACATACTGGATATAATACCTGTATACTAATATGCACGTGCAGTGTACTGGTTTATTTATTTATTGTTGTAATTTGCATTCTTCCAGTTAAATCCCCACCTACTCACATTTTCTTGTGTTTAATAAACCCTTTACTTTAACAAAGAACTTTGGTTTTGGCATTTTGTTCTGGGTGGTGTACCATATCATCGCTATCTGCCATATACATGGAAAAACCATTGTGACAAGGATGAACTTCCAGTTTGTATTTTTTCAAAACATTCCCATCCCTGAACATTTAATCACTTTTCAAGTGAGATCATATGTAACAATTCCTGTCTCAGAAAGGAAAATGGTACAGATTGCAAGCAAAAACCATTAAGAGGCAAGCTCTGGACTACACTTGTGGTCGACCCCCATTACACACTGCAGTTTGCCTATCGGCCAAAGATTACAGTGCAGGAAACAATTATCTGTCTGCTCCACAAGGGTTATTCTCACCTGGACAAAGCTGAGAGCACCGTTTTTTTTTTTTTATTATTTATCCAGTGCATTTAATATAATCAGGCCATCCCTAATAATGGGTAAGCACAGAGATAAGGTTAAGGGACTTTCCATTGGGCAGACCGCAGTTTGTAAGATTCAAGGACTGTGTTTTTTTAAAAACAAAAGTGAGCAACAGTGGAGGACCAAAGGGAACAGTTCTGCCTCTTCTACTCTTCACTCTGTACACCTCTGACTACAAATAACAAAAGGTCATGTCATTTGCAAGAATGCACAAATGACACTGTACTTATGGGGTGTATTAGTTAAGGGGGATGAAATAGTACAGTAAACCCTTGTTTATCGCGGTTAATCCGTTCCAGACTCTCCTGCGATAAATTAATTTCCGCAAAGTAGAGTTCTTTATTTATAAATCAAATATTTTTGCAGTTAGAGCATAGAAAACCTGTTTACGACTTTCTAAATACGTTTTTTTAAAACATTATTAGAGCCCTCTAGACATGAAATAACACCCTTTACTCAAAAGTTTAAACTGTGCTACAAGACAGATGACAGTTCCATCGCACAATTAAAAGAATGTAAACATATCTTCCTCGTCAAAGGAGTGCACGTCCAGGAGAGAGAGGGGCAAACAATCAAAAATCAATAGGGCTGTTCGCACCACCGGACAAAGCACCTGCAAGGACGGGAGCAATGTGAAGGTAGTCTTTCAGCATTTTTTAGAGGAGCGTCCATATACTCTAGGCCAGTGTGCAAACAGCCCCTCTGCTCACACCCCCTCCGTCAGGAGCAGAGAATGTCAGAGAGAGTGAGAAACACAGAGAAAAGCAAACAAACAAATCAAAAATCAATACGTGCTGTTCGAGCTTTCACGTATGCGAAACACCACACGGTACGCATATCGTATATCATTGAGGAGTTTTTTTTAATAATGTTATATGTGCTGTGATTGGATAGCTGCTCAGCCATCCGCCAATAGCGTCCCTTGTATGAAATCAACTGGGCAAACCAACTGAGGAAGCATGTATTACCAATTAAAAGACCTGTTGTCCGCAGAAATCCGCAAACCAACTTTGTTATATTGCAGCCATTTGCAAAAATCATTTAAATTAATTTTTTCCCTCATTAATGTACACACAGACCCATATTGACAGACAAAAAGAATTTTTGAAATTGTTGCAGATTTATTAAAAAAGAAAAACTGAAATATCACATGGTCCTAAGTATTCAGACCCTTTGCTCAGTATTTAGTAGAAGCACCCTTTGAGCTAATACAGCCATGAGTCTTCTTGGGAAAGATGCAACAAGTTTTTCACGCCTGGATTTGGGGATCCTCTGCCATTCCTCCTTGCAGATCCTCTCCAGTTCTGTCAGGTTGGATGGTACAATGTTGGTGCACAGCCATTTTAGGTCTCTCCAGAGATGCTCAATTGGGTTTAAGTCAGGGCTCTGGCTGGGCCATTCAAGAACAGTCACAGAGTTGTTGTGAAGCCACTCCTTCGTTATTTTAGCTGTGTGCTTAGGGTCATTGTCTTGTTGGAAGGTAAACCTTCGGCCCAGTCTGAGGTCCTTAGCACTATGGAGAAGGTTTTTGTCCAGGATATCCCTGTACTTGGCCGCATTCATCATTCCCTCAATTGCAACCAGTCGTCCTGTCCCTGCAGCTTAAAAACACCCCCACAGCATGATGCTGCCACCGCCATACTTCACTGTATTGGACAAGTGATGGGCAGTGCCTGGTTGTCTCCACACATACAGCTTAGAATTAAGGCCAAAAAGTTCAATCTTGGTCTCTTCAGACCAGAGAATCTTATTTCTCACCATCTCAGAGTCCTTCAGGTGTCTTTTAGCAAACTCCATGCGGGCTGTCATGTGTCTTGCACTGAGGAGAGGCTTCCGACAGGCCACTCTGCCATAAAGCCCTGACTGGTGGATGGCTGCAGTGATGGTTGACTTTCAACAACTTTCTCCCATCTCCTGACTGCATCTCTGGAGCTCAGCCAAAGTGATCTTTGGGTTCTTCTTTACCTCTCTCACCAAGGCTCTTCTCCCCCGGTAGCTCAGCTTGGCCGGACGGCCAGCTCTAGGAAGGGTTCTGGTCATAACAAACGTCTTCCATTTAAGGATTATGGAGGCCACTGTGCTCTTGGGAACTTTAAGTGCAGCAGAAATTTTTTTGTAACCTTGGCCAGATCTGCGCCTTGACACAATTCTGTCTCTGAGCTCTTCAGGCAGTTCCTTTGACCTCATGATTCTCATTTGCTCTGACATGCATTGTGAGCTGTAAGGTCTTATATAGACAGGTGTGTGGCTTTCCTAATCAAGTCCAATCAGTATAATCAAACACAGCTGGACTCAAATGAAGGTGATTTTAAGGATGATCAGAAGAAATGGAAAGCAACCGAGTTAAATATATGAGTGTCACAGCAAAGGGTCTGAATCTGCAACAATTTCAAAAATTCTTTTTTTTTGTCTGTCAATATGGGGTGCTGTGTGTACATTAATGAGGGAAAAAATTAATTTAAAAGATTTTAGCAAATGGCTGCAAAATTGAAGGGGGTCTGAATACCTTCCATACCCACTGTATGCTTACATTTAAAATCCGCGATGTAGTGAAGCTGCGAAAGTCGAAGCGTGATATAGCAAGGGATCACTGTATAGGATTCAGATGGAGAACTTAGTTTCTTGGTGCAAAGCAAATTATCTGAATCTTAACAGCATAACCAATGAACTAGTTGTTGACTTTCACCGTAGCAAAGAGCTTCTATGTCCAGTAACTAATCAAGGAAAGAATTTAGAGGTGATGCCCTCTCAGAAGCACTTGCTTGTCCACCTTAATGACATGTTGGACTGGTCTCATAACACAGAGGAGCTATATAAGAAGAATCTGATCTGCCCTTTCTTAGGAGACTATGTTCCTTTTATGTGGATAGTGACATACTTTACATCTTCTACAACTCTGTTATGGCCAGTGCAATTTTCTGTGGTGTGCTAAGCTAGGAACATTAATTCAAAAGAGGCCCACCAAATCAACAAACTAGTTAAAAAGGATAGGCTCAATTATGGGACACTCTCTGAACCCCTAAAATGTAGCAGCAAAGAGGAGAAATAAAACAAAACTGAATGCCACTAAAATACTGCTACTCATTTTCTCTATGAGGAACTAACACTGAGTACTTTCAACTCAGAAGAAGTATGTCAAGAAACACTACTGGGGCTTCTTTACACCAATAGCAATACGCCTGTATAATTCTTCACTGTGACCGCCAAGTCAAACGTTTTCTTTCTTTTAAAATTTTCTTCCTTTTTGGGCATTACGGTGTATGTTCAGACCATTCTGTATGTGTATATGTATTTATTCATCTACTGTATCTATCTATCCATCAATTCTGTTAAACACCATATTTCCCCTGGGGATAAATTCTATCCATCTATAAAATGTACACACACAGAGCATGTTGTGTTTACCTGTGTGTATGGGTGCAGGTTTTTCTTGGTATTATATTACTGCCATTGTGCACATGCTAAAAACCTATGTACACTATGCACAAGAGATAATCAGTTTTAACTGAATGTGTGGACAGGTCAATTCAAACAAATCATTCAATTCAAATTAAACCTGGCACCTTTAGAAGTACTGTAAAATTATAGAAGTCTATCTAGAGCAAAACTCTTCTGATAGATATGGCTATACATTGATGAGGATTACTATCCAAACATCAGCACAATAGATGAAGAAGACATTTAACAATATATAAAGAACCACAAATGCTGAACACTTTTTTTTCCTTTACTACTAAATTTTAAGGCAATCTGTCCATTTTTTCACCCTGCACAAGCAGAAATGCAATCAAAGTTAACCATTAATTTGATGTGGTGACAGGTGCTTGTGGCTTAACCCCCAACAGTGGCACCCTTGAAAGTTTTATAAAAACATGACAGCAACTAAAATAACAAGCAAGATCCTCACCTTGAAGGGCAAGTATCTCTGAGCTGTTTGGTTATAACTGCTTCCTGGAAACATAGGTCTACAAACTTCTCCAGTATAGTGTGGGCATGTGGTACATCAAGGTTAATATCAGGCAGTTCGTCATAGACACGCTGGAAGCCCTTGAAAGAGACAGTATTTTCATATTATTATCACATGTTTAAATTTAAATAAAGACATTCTGTCATAAAAAAATTTAATACAGCTTTTTGGTAAATGTATTTAAAGTTAGTAGCACATTTAAAGCTGAAAAAAAGTCAGATAACTAAAACATAAAAAACTCTGGTATTACACACTTAATGACTGTTAGACTACTACAAGTTTATAAAAAGCGGATACTTTCACAAAGCATATCACGTAGGAGGTTTGTTTTACTTTCATTAATTTTATAGGACTAGAATTTTAAACAGTCCACATTAATTTCTATTGTAGAATTACTTTTCTGAAATTAAAGGAATTGCTTAAATCTTATCTTGAGAATCCAATGATTTCCTGGTTAGAATGTAAGGTCAGGTAGTACTAAATTAATTATAAAATGATTTACCTAAACATGACCAAAACCAGCTACAATACCTCTACTGGTTTGGGGGCTGCTTTGTTGGGTATAGGCTTCAAATACAACATACTACTTCATTTTGATCTAGCTTTCAAACAATCTAGCAAGTGGATGTATTTCAGTTTTTTTAACTTAATAAAACATGATTTTTGTGGGTGCTATTAAAAATGGCTTTAAAAGCATATGGGTGACACATTACATTTGTCACCGATTTATTCCTTACTTTAATTATAAGTAAAAATGTCTGATGCTTGCAGAATGAATTATTACTATTTAACAAAAAGCACTACATTTAGAAGCCAAGGAAGTGTATAAAACATTTCTTACTCTATTCATCTGGTCAAGTGTGATAAGGCCAGTCTTCCAAAACACCTGAAGTAGCTTAACCATCATTTGTATGGCTGTATCACCACTGGATTCCAGTACCATCACCACAGCCTGTATTAAATTAAAAGAACAAATTAAATAAGCAATTATAGGGACAAACATTAGCTGAAATGCATGGGTTCAAGGGTAGCAAGTCCAACTGGAAGATCAAAATGTAATGACAAGTCTAAATAGCAGTTCAAGATCATGATATAGTCTTGCTCTGTTCACCACATCCCCTCTATTATGGTTAGAATTCTTAAAAATATACATAAAATTTTAAAAGAGTGATATGGACTAAGAGTTTCCATATGACTTTTGGAGGCAACACTTTCGCCAAGCACAAGTACATGTTTATAATATGATAAAATTACAACATAACTATACAAACATGAGTGCCATTATGATGAACATGTTTCCTTTCACATCATGCTAGAACACTTCCTCATTTAGTTCAAAGCTTGTCAATATATTATATTTTGTTTTAAAAGTCTCTACTGATTCTTCTCTGCCATGCTACTTGGTAATTCATTCCATGTGTCTTTTGTTCTCTGTGTGAAGAAAAAACTTTAATGTTTGTGCAGAATTTATTCTTTTTTTTTTTATTAATTTTATTGCAATCTATACAAAGCAATCAAGTTTTTACAAAAAGAAAAACTGAGTTAAGAACAGATCGATCCCCACCCCTGAGAGAGAGAGAGCAAGCCAAACGGCGTAAAATTTAAGGCTTGTAAACATACCTAAATTAATAAATTCTCTGTGCTTTATAAACTTATTTTAAAATATTACTGATTAGATTGAAAAAAGTCTGCATGGATCCTCTAACTGAGTATTTGATTTTTTCCAATTTCAAATAATATAACACATCGGTTTCCCACGGACTTAAAAGAGGAGAGTTTGGGTTTTTGCAGTTTATTAGAATAAGTCTGTGTGCCAAAAGTGTAGTGAATGCAATCACAATTTGTTTGTCTTTCTCCACTTTAAGCCCCTCTGGAAGAACCCCAAACACAGCCATTAATGGGTTAGGAGGGATTATGAGTCCAAGGCGGTCTGAAAGGTAATTAAAAATTTTTGTCCAGAATAATGTTAATTTGGTGCAGGCCTAGTGACCTAGTGAGGCTGGGACTTGGTTGCAATGTTTGCAGGTTGGATCATGCCCTGGAAACATTTTGGAGAGTTTTAGTCGAGACAGATGTGCTCGATATATAATTTTAAGTTGTATAATTGTATGCTTTGCGCATGTGGAGCTCGAGTGAATTCTCTGCATTGCTACTTTCCACTCCTTTTCTGATATATTAATTGAGAGATCTTTTTCCCAGTGTCCTCTTGGATCTTTGAAAGGGAGGGATTGTAAAATGATTTTATATATTGTAGAGATGGAGTCTAAGTCCTTGAGATTGAGCAATATTTTTTCCAGCATGGATGAGGGTGCAAGATGAGGAAAATCTGGAAGGTTCTGTTTAACAAAGTTTCTGATTTGAAGATAGTGAAAGAAATGTGTAGCTGGAATGTTAAATTTGGAATGTAATTGTTCATAGGATGCAAAGACGTTGTCTATATAAAGATCTCTAAGCAAGTTAATTCCAAATTTTTTCCAGATATTAAAAACTGCATATGTTTGTGAAGGTTGAAAGAGGCGGTTCACTTGCAGAGGTGCCACAGAGAGAAGCTTCTCCGTCTTAAAATGCTTTCTACATTGGTTCCAGATTCTAAGTGAGTGGAGCACAATTGGGTTATTTGTATATTGCCAATAACGTGTGTTTATTGGAGCACAGAGCAAGGAATACAAAGAAGTACTGCAGGATTTTACTTCTATTGCGGTCCAAGCCTGTGTATGTTCTTCTATTTGTGTCCAGGTTCTTATCGCCTGTATATTTGCTGCCCAGTAATAAAACTGGAAGTTAGGTAGAGCCATGCCGCCTTCTGCCTTTTGTCTTTGTAGGGTCGCTCTTTTGATGCGTGGATGTTTTGAATTCCAAATAAATGAGGTTATTGTTGAATCTAATTGCCTAAAGAATGATTTATTAATGTATATTGGAATGTTTTGAAATAAAAAAAGATGCTTAGGAAGAAATTTGCACAATTTATTCTAAAAGAGTCTCCATCTCTATCTCCATGTTCTTTTTGAAGAGCTCATTTTTAAGTAACAGCCTGCACCCAACTGTACTAAATCCTTTTATAATTTAGAAAAACTTAAATCCTGTCACCATTTAATCTCTCCTTATAATTAATACATTGAAAGTCCTGGAATTGGCCTAGTTGCTCTTCTCTGGACTTCTTCCTAGAGTTGCTGTTCTGTTTGCAGAATACAGACCAAAACTGCGTACAGCACTTCATGTGAAGCCTCACCATTTCATTATATAGCTTAAACATAACCTCCTTTGACTTCTACTCTGTACATCATGCTATAAAACCTAAGCCTTCTTAACGTCAGTACACTGTCTGGATTAGGGAATCCATTCCCGGAAGTTTTTCATTCCCGGGAATTAAATTGCTGTAATTCCCGGGAAACCGGGAACGGCCAAGCTCGCATATATAACGTGTAAAAGTGTAAAAATTGATCAAGAAATAACAGAGTTATAGTGGAAAATAATTAAGTGGCACGGTTTTTTGGCCCACGGTGTAGTGTTTTGCCAATTAATTCAGTCAACAACAGACCAGCAGCAGTCAGTCTCCCGGCTCCGACTACAACTGAGCACAGTGGACTGGGAGGAATCTGCAGTCTGCAGCTCACGAATGTCGGGACGGGGCAGACTTCATTGACGTCTATCAGACAACCGCTTTGAACAGCCACTTGAAATTGCAATGCATCAGTCTGTTGCATCCGAATTGTCTGTGCCAAGAAACTTGCCATCACAGAATGATGACAAGAAACTTGCTGCATCAGTAAAAGCTATAATGGAGGTGTTTCAGAGCAACAGCAAGTGCAGGTGTTGTTTAGAACAAGTGTATCAGTATCTGATAACTGTGCCACCTACTTCAGTGGAGGCAGAGCGTGCTTTCTCAGCGGCTGGCTTACTCTACACGAATATGCGCTCTCACCTGGACAACCGCACGCTGGACACGTTGTGCTTTCTACGCTCTTATTACCGCAACTAACTAGATACATGTACTTATATGACATGCGGGATTCCCAGTGACCCGACATTTACGCGATAGACATATGAGCGCCGACAAAATACTGCCCATTAAAACGCGGCGTCAAAATCGCAAAAGTTTAATTAAATATGAATTACTAGTTTAAAGCATATATAATAATGTTTATTTTAGAAGTCAATATTATGGAGACACAGCATACAGATAGTCCTTAAGATCACGCCCTGCATATGTAGAAAGAATTGCAGCAAGATGTCTTGATAGTTGAGCGTATTTAGACTTGCTGGCTGCCTGACTGCTGGTAATTCCGCTTTGTATACGACGCGTTATGCCAACCCTCGACTGAGTTATTTGTTCGCGGCATGCCATCAGCAACACGTTCTCGTATGTTCCACATGGTGATAGGAAACAACGGGTTGGCTCATCGATTGCGTCTCAATCGACCAACGTAATTGTCCTCCCAGTAATCATAAACATTCTGGAGATTGTCGGGTCTACTCGCTCAGCTCATCGAAAGCGGACCAAACATCTTCTGGAGGAACGAAACTCAGTGCAATTAGCATCTCTGAATACAGTTATAACATAGCACATAATGTTTACATAATGCGCACGTACGCGTCCCACTCTCTTGGCCTCTCTCACGATTTTGTCGGCACGCATTTGTCGAAAACCAGTTAGCGAGTTTGTCTGTGCTCATTTGTCCGTCTCGGTTTTGTCGGCACTCATATGTCTATCGCGCTTTTGTCGGTGAACCGGGATTCCCGTATTCCCGGGAATGGATTCCCTAGTCTGGATGTAGACAAGACAAATCCACTTCTACATTATTTAAATTTACTTAAGACTGAATAGTTGTTTTACTTCATACGTGTAGCACATTAACATTTACTTACACTAAATTTCTTCTGCCACACTTCTGCTCAAGTCTTTTAAGTTTTCCAAGTCCCTCTGTAATAAGTCGATTGATTCTAGATTATTTATTATTCCATCTGCATTTATCTTCCTATTAATTGCACTATAATACTTTGCTTCATGTATTTGGGACAATCTTGCATTCATTTACACATTACAACTTGCATTAACACTTCATTTAGCCTGATAAATAACCTTTTAATATGGGCCCTTACCAAAAGCCTTCTGAAAAAATCATGATGACGAAGATCACATGCATCAACCTAATCCTATTATTTTGTTTATTCCACATAGAATTCTGGTGTATAACTAAATTACCACCTCCACCATCTGAACCAATACAGACTCTCAGTAACACACCTGTTCCTACCAAGTGATGCTTAATCTTTTCCTTAAAAGCTCGTTCCATTACATTTAAATGTGATGCACGTTAAGCCTTCTAGTTTATAACCTCTTGGATCTACACAATCACCCTTTTTATATAGTGTGATATTTGCTATTTTACAGTCCATAGAAATTTCCCCAATGTGTAGTAACTTTCAAAAACTATATTTTAAGGTTTTACATATGCACTTACTAACCACCTTTTAAACGCAAGGATAAATATTACTTGATCCTAGCAATTTATGTTACTACATCCTTTCTAATTCAAGTACCACATCTTCCTGTACCATTTCCAAACCATTAAGTACCTCTATGACAGTCCTTTTACTGTTAGGAAGTTGTTCACTTCTTTATATGTTTAAAACTTAAAAAATGGAAGTTTAGAACATTTGTTACTTCAGTTTGTTTATATTTTAAACTTGTCCTTAGTGTTCCTGATTCACCTCCTGCTTGACCCTTTGTTTAATACTAAAAAAATCTCTCTGTCATCTTTCGCTGCAATATTTCTAACTGCCTTTTAGTTGCCGTAATATCATTGTTAATGGTTGTTCTCATATGCCATATTTTATATTATACATATACACATACACATACACCAGAGTTATACACCTAACACAGAATTTTGGAATTAACTTGTTCTGAATTAGATGTAAAATGTTTTTAAACTTGTCCCACTGCTCCTCCACTCTACATTTAAAAAGATTACATCACTATTAGATTTTGCTTAATCTTCTCAAAATCTGCCCTACCAAAGGTAAGCTAAACGTTCAGCTTTAGTTTCTGCATATGCACTCTGTCAAAACACCATGAAATTATATTATAGCCACTTGACCCTAATGGTTCAATCACCACCACCTATTCTGGTAATTACAAAAACATAAACATGAGAACAGGTTTCCCCTCTTGTTATTAAAAAAACAGCTGCTGATTAATGCTTTTGTATTTTTCCCAAGTCTGGTAAGTAAATCTGAAACACTCCTCTAATCCTAAACAACAAATATGGTATTTAAACCAGAGTAAACACACAATAATAAGCAAATGCAATTACTTTTCAGGTAGTATCCCAAATTTTACCTCATAGACAAGCTCATGATGAAAGTGCGGAACTTCAAGGTCTCGCAGACAGCGCTCTGCTTCTGATACATCACCAGATATCAGGTACTCTTTCAGCAACAGATTCATCTGAAACAGGTAAATAATGAAGCATTTTGCAAATTTTACAGGTGTATAGTATTGGAGTTGTATAGTAAAGTGAAACAGTTCTGAAAAGAATAAACACAACTATGAGGACTGAATGAATGAATCTGAGGACTGGTAAAGGTATTCAGAAGACATGACACTGTAGTTTTACAGCAAAACTCCATACTATACAAGAATAACATTAATAATCACAAGGCTTCTCCCTTAAACCAAAATGTTCAGAAATGTTTTAAGTAGCAATGTTTTAAGTGGCTATTCAAATGATGGGTAGTGAACAATGATTAGTCAACTGAAATGATTAAGGCTCTATATGGAGACTCTGTACCCAGTGAAGTAATGCATAAATTTGTGATGTGTCAGAAGTCCCTTTTACACAGGTATGCTATCCCAAAATGGTATACGTCCTATTTAGAGGCGAAATATTTTGCTTGGTATACGACCTTTGTTTGGAATACGACTCGTGTGCTAGAACAACACGTGTAGTATACCGGGCGCGCGACTTCAAACAAAAAAAAAAAAAACAGGGCCAAGTTTTAACCTGTACAGTAATCCCTCGCTATATCGCGCTTCGACTTTTGCAGCTTCACTCTATCGTGGATTTTTCGCTGCTTTGTGGGTTCTGCGGACAATGTGTCTTTTTACTTCCTGTACATGCTTCCTCAGTTGGTTTGCCCAGTTAATTTCATATAAGGGACGCTATTGGCGGATGACTGAGAAGCTAACCAATCAGAGCACGCAGTTAAGTTCCTGCGTGCTGAATGCAGTTTTAACCGGGAAGTCTCGTCTCGCTCAATTAGGCATCAACGTGTTTCACTGTGTAAAGAGTTGTGCTCTTTTGTGTTTATCTTTGTGCATAGTCAAGCCCTTCATTATGGCTCCAAAACGACTTGCTACTGCTTCAGGGGCCGTGCCCAAGTGCAAACGGAAGATGTTAACGATTGCCGAAAACGTAAACGTTTTGGATTTGTTGAAGGCTACGATTCTTTTTATTTAAAAGTAGGAAAGGAATATAAGATCTACGGCCGCAGTGTCCTTTTAACCAGGGTGCAAAACGAGTTGTAAGTGGATATAATAAGGCAGTAGTCTGGATGGAATCTGCTTTAGGGATTTGGATTGAAGACTGCCAGAAGAAGAACAACAGCAGTGCTACACAATCGCCTGAAGTGGCTCCTTTGGAAGAGCTGTAACGCTCTCCTTTGTTGTGCAGTAAAATTAAACTCATTATTATCGGACAAGTCATTTTCATTTATTTCATCTAATTGCTTTTGTATTTATGTATTTTAGTATTAAGCAGTGTTTAAATTAATTTATACAACCCCATCAATGTATAATATGCCAATAACAATAGGATTTTTTTTCATGGGAATGAATTAATCATTTTCCCATTATTTCTTATGGGAAAAATTTGTTTGGTATAAGTCCAAGGATCTGGAACGGATTAAGGATGTATACCAAGGTACCACAGTGTGTGTGTATATATAATAAATATAAATAAATAAATAAATATATATATATATATATATATATATATATATATATATATATATATATATATATATATATATATATATATATATATATATATAATATAAATATAATATATAAATAAATAATATATATATATATATATATATATATATATATATATACACACACACACACACACACACACACACACATACACACTCATCAAATTATGAATAAGTATACAGAAAATCTCAGATTAATGTATCTTAATCTCCACAGAGTATTTTTGCAAAAATAAATAAATAAATAAATAAAACATATGTTAAAGGCTAGGAGAGCTGGGATACATTTTTAAAATGCCTTTGTTACTGTTATGTCAACATTTCAAGTACATTCTGTATGTTAATAGACAACACTTTAAGCAACGTGCTGCTGCCCTGAGAAATACATTTTATCATTATAATAGTTTTAGTTATTGTCTAATGAACACATATTATTGATCAATACATTTTTTGGTGCCTGGCCTCTATTGTAGGAACGGATTAAATTTTTACATTACCTCAAAAAAAGGATTAAGCAAAGCAAGTGAAGACTGCTACACCAGCAAATCTATCTATCTATCTGAAATTAGTTACAACTAATCAAAAACGCAAAAGTATGCTATTGAATTTTATTCTTGGTCTTAAAAATGTGTAATTGTCTTCCTGTATTTGCAAAACAACTAATATAAGAGATTAGCATGGCCATGTATACAAATGATTCATTTTCCATTATCTTATGTTAATTGCACCTAACAGGTAAGTATCAGAATACTGTGACTTAATGTTACCATCCATCCATCCATCCATCCTCTTCCGCTTATCCGAGGTCAGGTCGCGTGGGCAGCAGCTTGAGTACAGAGGCCCAGACTTCCCTCTCCCCGGCCACTTCTTCTAGCCCTTCCAGGAGAATCCCAAGGCTTCCCAAGCCAGCCAGGAGACACAGTCCCTCCAGCGTGTCCTGGGTCTTCCCTGGGGCCTCCTCCCAGTTGGACGTGCCCGGAACACCTCACCAGGGAGGCGTCCATGAGGCATCCTGATCAGATGCTCGAGCCACCTTATCTGACTCCTCTCGATGCGGAGGAGCAGTGGCTCTACTCTGAGCTCCTCCCAGATGACTGAGCTTCTCACCCTGTCTTTAAGGGAAAGCCCAGACACCCTGCGGAGGAAACTCATTTCAGCCGCTTGTATACCGATCTCGTTCTTTCAGTCACTACCCATAGCTCATGACCATAGATGAGGGTAGGAACGTAGATCAACTGATAAATTGAGAGCTTTGCATTACGGCTCAGCTCCTTTTTCACCACGACAGATCGATGCAGAGCCTGCATCACTGCGGATGGCACACCAATCCGCCTTTCAATCTCACGCTCCATTCCTCCCTCACTCGTGAACAAGACCACGAGATACGTGAACTCCTCCACTTGGGGCAGCATCTCTCCCCCAACCCTGAAAGGGCACTCCACCCTTTTCCGGCTGAGGAACATGATCTCGGATTTGGAGGTGCTGATTTCCATCCTAGCCGCTTACACTCGGCTGCGAACCGATTCAGAGAGAGCTGAAGATCACGGCCTGATGAAGCAAACAGGACAACATCATCTGCAAAAAGCAGTGATCCAATCCTGAGTCCACCACACTGGACCCCCTCAACACCCTGGGTGCACCTAGAAATTCTGTCCATAAAAGTTATGAACAGAATCGGTGACAAAGGGCAGCCCTGGCGGCGTCCAACTCTCACTGGAAACGGGCTCGACTTACTGCCGGCAATACAGACCAAGCTCTGACAATGGTTGTACAGTGACCGAACAGCTCTTATCAGGGGGTCCGGTACCGCATACTCCCGGAGCATCCCCCACAGGATTCCCAGAGGGACACGGTTGAACGCCTTTTCCAAGTCCACAAAACACACGTAGAATGGTTGGGCAAACTCCCATGCACCCTCCAGGATTCTGCTAAGGGTGTAGAGCTGGTCCACTGTTCCGCGGCCAGGACGAAAACCACACTGTTCCTCCTGAATCCGAGGTTCGACTATCCGACGGACCCTCCTCTCCAGAACCCTGAATAGACTTTTCCAGGGAGACTGAGGAGTGTGATCCCTCTGTAGTTGGAACACACCCTCCGGCCCCCCTTTTAAAGAGGGGATCACCACCCCAGTCTGCCAATCCAGAGGCACTGTCCCCGATGTCCAGGCGATGTTGCAGAGACGTGTCAACCAAGACAGTCCTACAACATCCAGAGCCTTGAGGAACTCCGGGCATATCTCATCCAACCCCGGGGAATTGCCACCAAGGAGTTTTTTGACCACCTCGGTGACCTCAGCCCCAGAGATGGGGGAGCCCACCTCTGAGTCCACAGACATGGCTTCCTCATTGGAAGGCATGTTAGCGGGATTAAAGAGGTCTTCGAAGTACTCCCCCTACCGACCCACAACGTCCCGAGTCGAGGTCAGTAGTGCACCATCCCCACCATATACGGTGTTGACACTGCACTGCTTCCCCATCCTGAGACGCCGGACGGTGGACCAGAATCTCCTCAAAGCCGTCAGAAAGTCTCTCCATGACCTCCCCAAACTCCTCCCATGCCCGAATTTTTGCCTCAGCAACTACCAAAGCCGCATTCCGCTTGGCCTGTCGGTACTTAATGTTACTGTTTATAAATTTTCTGTTAAAAGTTACATAAAGTATACACTATTAGGTTAGGCTGAAATATGTTAGGCCAGGTTGCAGTCTTAATCAGTGCTGAAGCACAATACATTTTTAACACTAGAATCCCGAAGCCTTCAAAAATATTTGCAAAGCCAAGCCACCATACATCCTCTCACACCTCCTTATCAGCGTGTTTATTTTTGTTAATGTGTCAATCAGCACAAGCAGCCTGCCATCACATCCCCCACAGAGGCAGTTGAAGTCAGACGCAAAATTCTCACAGCTTAAGTCTTTGTCTGGGAGTTAGGTGTCTGGAATTGTATAGGGTAAATAATATATTGTTATTTGGAAAACATACATTTCATGTGTGTTTTGTGTCTGTAAATGCTAGGCAAGAGTATGCTGAACACCCAACTAAAAAACTTTTTTCATTGATGACAAAATGTTGACATGAAGTATACAATGTGGGAAGACTGAAGTCCAAATATCCAATAAACACATTCACAGAAAGTTTAACAAATCAAGTTTGTTTTTATTATTTAATAGTAATAATAATAGCAGCTCGCTACTCAAAACGCTAACTGCAGGGAGGACCCAGGATCGAACCTGCAATCTCTTGATTATGAGACAGCAATTCTTACCTCTGCACCAGTCAAGCAGACATGTCTACTTTGTATCGATTGATATTTAGTTTTTACACATTGACAGCAACATGTAACTTGAACAATTTATTTTTCTTCAGTTATATTCTTGAATGAAAGCATACTTGTTTTGTTATACCTTTTGTGAAAGTATGTATTTGATATTTGGACTTCAGTCTTCACACATTATACACTTCACATCAACATTTTATCATTATTACTACAACATGAAAAAAGTTTGTATTTTAGTTATGTGTTCAAAAGTTCTTACCTTGCATTTCCTGTCATCCTACATTTATATATATCGTTGTAGACACGAAAAACACATGAAATGTATGTATTTTAAATAACAATATATTATCTACCCAATACAATTCCAGACACCTAACTCCCAGATAAAGAGACTTCATCTGCCTCAGTGGGGGATGAGATAGTAGGCTGCTTGTGCCGATTGACACATTTGCAAAACAAAGACTGATGAGGAAGTGCAAGAAAATTTGAAGTGGTCCGGCATTACAAATATTTTCATAGGGTTCAGGGATATTAGTGTTAGGCCATACCAGTTAGCCGTGCAGTCACTTCATTCCCATGATGTTCAGTTGCCTTACCTCCTTTATTAGATGTCGAACAGGTCGTTGTCCACCACCCACACCCCATACGTTATCCAGTCGCATAATTCCATGCTTTATTGAAAGAAGCACTGCAGCACGGTCAAGAGCAGCCCTGTTTAAAAAAAATGCATGTATTGTCATTTACCTATAATGAGAAAGAGCTAAAGTTAGCACTGTCTCCTTTAGTATTTACACAAGGACAGATGTAGATTCCAATTCTGTACTGTATTAACAATCACTGTGATACATTATCTTTTCTGCTTTTTTTTTTTTTTTACGGCTATCAAGTACAAAATGATAATATACAACTTGTATATTATAATACAAATCATATTACATCTCTGTATTTGTCATCTTCCCTTTCTAACCCTTCAAGAGACTACTTTCTGCTTTATGTCGATGAACTTGCATAACCATCTTTAATCTTTTTTTTTTTTTTTATAAAAAAGATCAGTGAGTTTTTACATATCCCATCTTATAATTCTGTCCCACTTTCATTCTCCAACTGCTACTTCCCATCATTTGAAAACTTTGTTCGCATAACCTTATTTCAACTCACTCAACTTGTTTAATTTCAAACCTTTCTACCTGCTCTCTTTACCCATTGCCTATCTCCACCCTCACAAACTTTCATTATGACCAATCCTCAGAGTGCTAAACTCCATAACTCTTGGGTATCATAAAAATTTATGTTGTTCCTCATCTTTATTTTGTTAACACTGAACTTTCTCCTTCTCCAGTTAATAACTGGTTTAATGTAAGGTCACTTCTACGTAACTTCTTTTTGGGACAAAAAAGACCTACTATTAAAAACTCCACATTGATTTGGAGCAAGGTTGAAGGTGGAGTCATCCTATAGGATTTAGAACTTTACCACTAGGCTTGTACTATAACAATTAATGTCTCCTCTCCCTGATCATCTTTCATAGTTATCATAGGAGGTCAACATTGTATCTCAAGATCGGATTCCACGCTCCCCTATTCTGCACTTAAATTCTGATGTTGACCCTATAATATAGGCTCTCTACTCACATACGCTCTAGAAATATGGCACAGACGTATCTTGGCTGCTCTTACCCCTATTTTCCACAATCCTACCCTTCATATTAGTGATAATCCAAGTGCTTTTCTAGCCCTGGCCTGTAAGGGAATTCATAATTTGGGTGACAATTAATAAATCAAGTCTGAGAGCATTCCACTTACTATTACTAATATTTCTTCCCTATCCTTTAATTCTTTTTACTTTAACCTACCTTTTAAAGCATGTGAAGTTAAAACCTCATTTCTCTTGCCCACTCCTTTCTATAAATTCTAATTCACACAATCCCCCAATCTGAAACCAGTGTCAATTTATACTTAATACTATGTAAGGCATCTCATCAACCATTACTATCTAAATCAGTGTGGCAACGGCGACCTTCCCTCTATCCCTATGATTGCATGGAGCTTGGTTGTAAAATATCTCTTTGATCTCAAAGTATAAACAGACTCAATTCAAGTTTGTTCACTTTTGATATTCCATCCATCCATCCATTTTCTAACCCGCTGAATCTGAATACGACCACCCTATGCAAACATTATGCCAGTGGATTGATCTCTGGTCTTGTCATTTGTGTTCTTGGAACACATCAGATACCATTGTGCACACTATTTGGGATTGCCCTCAAGTATAGATTTTTAGTCTGGTGTATAATTTTCTTTCATCCATTGTCTCTACTAACATTTCTTCATATACAGTATTTTTACTAATAGGCCACCCTTCACTTAATCATTTTGCCTTTAGGGACAACTGTTGTAAAAGTCCTTGTCACACAGTAGAAATCATCTGATTGCCCCACCTCCACCCCTTCTGCATAGAAACCATCCTTTTTCAGATAAAAAGATTGATAGAATTTTATTTGTCGGAGAGGAAAAGTAAGGGGGTTCATAATTTGTATGTAGAAAAGGAGAATGCTATACAATTTACAACCTATTTTTAAAATTACTGAATGAAGAACATTGGCTAGGAGTTGTACTACTGTAAATAAACCGCATACATAACTGGAATAAAATTTTTTATACCATTCACAAACACTAGCAAGAGGAAGCTTACCAAGAGAAACAATCTGCGATCAATGAATACAGTATATACGCAAAACCGATAAAAAAAAAAATTGGTGTCGATAGGAGAGTCATATACAGCATTTAGAATAAAGATGTGTCTTCACTACTTAACTTCAATTTGAGCAAATTCCAGGTCTTATACAATTGAATACAGGAAAAAAATAAATAAATAAATAAAATACTGACAGGTGTTGTATCTCTACTATAGGGTGGTCCAGATTTAATTATGCAATTTTCATTACACTCTAACTTACTAAGTTTATTACATTATTATTTCAAATCCTGGACCATTGAGAAGTGTGCGAACTGATGATATGAAGAATCGTCTCTGTGCCAAACTGGAATCGTCCCCGCATAAATCAAAGTCCTCCAGATGATCTGGATCTGCATAATTAGATCTGGACCACCCTGTATTTGAAACACATGGAGATTAAATTTCTCTGCTCAGTGGTCCACTAATAATTATTACACAAAAGCTTACCGTACATGATCACAGTCTACCCTGCCTTTGTAGCGATCAAGGAAATCCAGTGGAAGAGCGTGGTCTGCAATTGCCCTGGCAATAAACTGCCCCAACATCTGTTTAGAAACAGCAGAAGATAATTATGACCAAATAACCACATGCAGATTGCAAGAGGGAAACAAACATGTCAAAATTATCATTATCATCAATTGCATTAGTCATTTGCCAAGTCTTAATGCTGGTTTAATTTTTTACATGTAATATATATGATATACCATAAGTATTATGCTCGGTATCCGTCAATAAGGGTGCGTAAATAAAGGCGAGCTTCAAAAGGGCAACTTCAATTGGGCGCAGCGAATAAAGGCAAACGCAACAAAATTATTAGAGAAAATTTATTAGATAAAGGCAATGATTAAACATATAAAAAGGCGAAAGCAAGAATATTAAAACATCCAATTAATTAATGCATGAACTTCTAACAAACTATTTCTAAAGACGAACATTTTCCAATCCTATATTCAGTGCATTTCTATGGAGGAATATTTCGGACAAAATGAAATAAATAAATGCTTAAATAAATAAAAGTACTGTGAAATGTGAGCATAAATAAATAAATAAATAAATAAATAAATAAATGTGTCATGAAATGAGAGCCTAAATAAATAAATATGTCATGAAACAAATGCCCCATTTCCAGTGGCTTCTTTCAGTGCTAAACTAGATAAACAGGATAAGAAAATTAAGAAACTGCTCAATGTCTTCCATTTTTGTAGTGCTTTTCAATACAATATTAAATTTCTATTTCTTAGTAGAACAAATGCTTCCAATGTCAATGGTTGGTATTTTCATTAAATCTTCACACATTAAGTTTAATAAAAGAGTACTATAAAGACTATGTATTACAAAAGCTTCCAGTGACACACAAGGCCTACTCTGATTAATGAAGACAATAAACAGATGTAGAAAGCCAGATGCCCTGACCCCACCAGCATTTGAGGTGGACACTAAATAGAATAGTTGAACTGTTCTGTTGTTCTAATGGTAGTCAACATTTGGCCAGCTTTCTGGACTTCTTTTGTGTTAATAAGAGAAAAAGAAGAGTACTCTGACTGCCCCTAAGCTGCCCCCCTCCTCACACCTCCAATGTTGTAACCTAAGGTGCATGTACCATAAAAGATTGATGCCTGTCTGTTTTCTAATTAGAATATAATAGCTCATTCACTGATTTGGGAGACAGAAACCTCATATTTGAATCTTTGTAGATCAAAAGCACTTACTTTGGTCCTGGAAACTACTTTCCTTAGAGTCACTGCCCCTTCAGTTAACAGGGATTTCATAAAATTAGCTTGAAGAATTGTAACAGCCACTCTTTCAAGCTAAGCTATATTTCAGTGACTGAAGTCCACGTAGGAGAAGCTACTTTAATTTGGAATCTAACCACAGAATTAGGGAATCCATTCCCGGACAGGTTTATCCATTCCCGGGAATTCGGGAATCCCGGGGATGACACAGTGCATAGGCACTGAACGGTTTTAGAACGATCAACACTTATTTTTAATAAAATTACTGCAATATGTTGACACCAATAAAAGACTAACCTTATCTACAAGCAGTTCATGCGGTCATATAAGTACATGTATCTACTTCAGGGGTGCTCACACTTTTTTGGCTTGCGAGCTACTTTTATAATGACCAGGTCAAAATGATTGTATGGGTACATGTGGGATGACCAATGTGTTAGAAGAAAAGAGATCTCAGACTGGACACCCTGTATGTCAATCAAGTGGGAAATGCCATAGGGAGGATATATGATAGACTAATGTTTAAAAAAAAATTTTTTTTGAATGCAACGTGATCTACCTGATCAGATACTGATACACTTGTTCTAAACAATGCCCACGCTTGCCATTGCTCGGAAACACCGCCATTTCAGCTTTTACTGATGCATCCAGTTTCCTGTCATCATTCTATGATGGCAAGTTTCTTGGCACAGATAATGCAGATGCAACAGACTGAAGCATTGCAATTTCAAGTTGCTGTTCAAAGCTGTTGTCTGACAGACATCAATGAAGTCTGCCCTGTCCCGGCATTCGTGAGCTGCAGAGTGCAGACTCTTCCAAGTCCACTTTACTCAGCCGGGAGACTGATGACTGCTGCTGGTTGACTGAATCAATCTGCAACACACTACACCGTGGGCCAATAATCTGTGCCACTTAATTTTCAACTATAACTCTGTTAATTCTTGATCAATTTTTACACCCTATACAGTGGTGTGAAAAACTATTTGCCCCCTTCCTGATTTCTAATTCTTTTGCATGTTTGTCACACAAAATGTTTCTGATCATCAAACACATTTAACCATTAGTCAAATATAACACAAGTAAACACAAAATGCAGTTTTTAAATGATGGTTTTTATTATTTAGGGAGAAAAAAAATCCAAATCTACATGGCCCTGTGTGAAAAGTAATTGCCCCTTGTTAAAAATAACCTAACTGTGGTGTATCACACCTGAGTTCAATTTCCGTAGCCACCCCCAGGCCTGATTACTGCCACACCTGTTTCAATCAAGAAATCACTTAAAATAGGAGCTGCCTGACACAGAGAAGTAGACCAAAAGCACCACAAAAGCTAGACATCATGCCAAGATCCAAAGAAATTCAGGAACAAATGAGAACAGAAGTAATTGAGATCTATCAGTCTGGTAAAGGTTATAAAGCCATTTCTAAAGCTTTGGGACTCCAGCGAACCACAGTGACAGCCATTATCCACAAATGGCAAAAACATGGAACAGTGGTGAACCTTCCCAGGAGTGGACGGCCGACCAAAATTACCCCAAGAGCAGAGACGACTCATCTGAGAGGTCACAAAAGACCCCAGGACAACGTCTAAAGAACTGCAGGCCTCACTTGCCTCAATTAAGGTCAGTGTTCACGACTCCACCATAAGAAAGAGACTGGGCAAAACGGCCTGCATGGCAGATTTCCAAGGCAAAACACTGTTAAGCAAAAGAACATTAGGGCTCATCTCAATTTTGCTAAGAAACATCTCAATGATTGCCAAGACTTTTGGGAAAATACCTTGTGGACTGATGAGACAAAAGTTGAACTTTTTGGAAGGCAAATGTCCCGTTACATCTGGCATAAAAGGAACACAGCATTTCAGAAAAAGAACATCATACCAACAGTAAAATATGGTGGTGGTAGTGTGATGGTCTGGGGTTGTTTTGCTGCTTCAGGACCTGGAAGGCTTGCTGTGATAGATGGAACCATGAATTCTACTGTCTACCAAAAAATCCTGAAGGAGAATGTCCGCCATCTGTTCGTCAACTCAAGCTGAAGCGATCTTGGGTGCTGCAACAGGACAATGACCCAAAACACACCAGCAAATCCACCTCTGAATGGCTGAAGAAAACCAAAATGAAGACTTTGGAGTGGCCTAGTCAAAGTCCTGACCTGAATCCAATTGAGATGCTATGGCATGACCTTAAAAAGGCGGTTCATGCTAGAAAACCCTCAAATAAAGCTGAATTACAACAATTCTGCAAAGATGAGTGGACCAGAATTCCTCCAGAGCACTGTAACTCATTGCAAGTTATCACAAACGCTTGATTGCAGTTATTGCTGCTAAGGGTGGCCCAACCAGTTATTAGGTTCGGGGGCAATTACTTTTTCACATAGGGCCATGTAGGTTTGGATTTTTTTTCTCCCTAAATAATAAAAATCATCATTTAAAAACTGCATTTTGTGTTTACTTGTGTTATATTTGACTAATGGTTAAATGTGTTTGATGATCAGAAACATTGTGTGACAAACATGCAAAAGAATAAGAAATCAGGAAGGGGGCAAATAGTTTTTCACACCACTGTATATGCAAGCTTGGCCGTTCCCGGTTTCCCAGGAATTACAGCCCGGGAATGGATTCGCTACACAGAATGGAAAGGATTCACATTTTTCCTTTAGAGAAAATAAGGCAAAAAGCATAACACCCAAATTGATCTAAGAAAGACTACACAACATCAAGAACACAAAGTACCACTTAACAAAGATAACCACAACCCAACAAAAGCAACGTTCTTCAATTAAACACAGAGTTGATACACAGAAGTGCACACAGCATATGTCATCACTCTTTAAGGCTCTCCATCATAAAACTGCTTTACTTGCGTCAACATAAAATGGAAGCAAAGAGTCTGCTCAAGTCCTGCTATTTTCATATTTGGTACTGTGTCACTAACTCATGATTAATTGCGTTAAGTAAACATCTAGGTGTTACAAACATTTAAATCTGGAGAGAAGACAGCCTCAAGCTTATTTCTAATAGTTTAGCCCTCTCTCATTGCAACACTTCATTAAAAGAAATAATCAGGTGTCTTTGACATTATGCTAAAGTTTTAAAGAGTGAGACCAACAACAAAAAAAGCTTATAAAAACTAGAAACTCCAAAAAAAAATCTTCAAACAAACTACAATCCTGATATACTGTAGGTCAGACCAGGAACTCCAGTCTACAGAGAAATAATGTGGAAGCTTTTCCAAAATGCATCTGTCATTAATTACTGGCACTGCCAAATGCAAAGCCAATAATTAGTTGATTGCTTAATGTTAATCTACCCCTTTTTCCTTCAATACATATGGTATTTCTCTCTATACTTACAAAGTTCAACCAGTTTAAAAAAAAAAAAACACACACACGCACTGTTGTGCATGTTCCACACTTTCAACATTTAAATACTGAAAGATGCAATTCAATACAAATAAAACAACATCTAAACTTTTCAAGGAGCATAAGCAGGTTTGACACAAACAATACATATTTTGTGTGTACATTAATCACTGGTTCTATATTTAAGCAGAACAGGCACAAAATTACGAATAACTGATTTTTTTTATTTCTCAAAACATCCAGTACTATTTCAAAAACAGTTCTATTATAAGACAGGAATATCATTCTTATCTCAATTTGTGATGATAATGGACAATACCAAGAGCAACTGTAAAAAATATCCTGGGAAAAATAAAACGGCTTCCATTATTCTGATAATCACTAGCAGCATATTCCCAATTGATGTACAAGCATTACACATCAGCATACAGAAAGCAAAAAACACCAGGTTTTACTTTAGAAAATACATTAACAGTCTTCACAAAATTAAGCACTAAGCCCATAAAAATGTTACTGTACTGCAACAGCACAATATGCAAAATGGCAAAATGCAAAAGACACATTTTAGAGAGACATTCATCACTTAAGGTTCCATTAGTGTGGGTTCAATCCTAATTTGATTACCATCTCCAAGTTTTCACTGTGGCCAAATGGGTTTTCTTCCCAATTACAAGATGTTTTTTGGTTGACTGGAAACCTTACAATGGTCCAAAGTGAACCAGTGTTTATAGGTTTACTGGATCATTACAGACTTGGGTTGCAAATACACTGAGATTCTTACATTTGTCACTCTAAAGGGCACATGATTCTTTGTATAGCAACATTATCACAAAACTTCTCTCTTCTTTGCCAGATAACTTAGTGCGTGACTGAGTGGGTGTGTTCTGGAATGAATTGGTATGCAGTCCCAGGGTTGGTTGTTATCTAAAACTGGAGACTAAAAGGGACAGCCCCAAGGGCCTTGTGACCCTGAACGTGGTTAAAGTTTTTTATAAAAAAATAAGACAGATGGCTAAAGATATTTTTGAATAAGTAACAGATTACAAGTGTGTAATACAATACCAAATATACCAAATACATTACCAAATACTCATAGTATATTAGAGGGTATAATACTGTATATGTATGATTACTGTTAGATATGCTAAAAAGAAAAATATTGTTAAACATTTTTGTCAAACTAAGGATTCAACATATACAAAAACATAAAAATGAAAGGAGCTAACCTGGGCAGCTTCAGGTGTGTCTAAAATAAGGTCTCCCAGCTCCTTCAACATATTGTCAAAAGCATGTGCAAGTTCTCCATGTGTCAGGACACTGCCAACAAGGTCAGAGAGTAGCCGTGAAGTCATCTCTCGGTGACTGGCCTTGCCTTCTAGAGACAATGAAACAGCTACAGAAGAGACCTTATACTTCTTTGAGCCTAGATTCAACTCCTTCAATAAAGCCTACAAAGAGAAAAGACGAAAAAAAGGTTTTGCTTCAGTATACAATTCTAAAAAGGTTTATCTAATCTGAAAATACACACACATGCACAAAACTGTGACCAACACATCTACTACTTTGTTTTCGTTTTGTTTATATATTCAGTCAAGTATGACTCTCGGCCAATGTATGGATCAATGCTCTTCATTTCTTCTGATCTCTGATGCCTTCTTTCAATTCTGCTATATTCAGAACAGTATCATTCTTGATGGTATTCAGCCATTCTTGGGTCTCTTCCTCTTTTGCCACTGCCCATTCCAACATGACGTCCTTCTCAAATGATCTGATCTGCATGATGTGACCACAGGTGAAGAGTTTTTGATTAGCTATCTTGACTTCCAGTGAGAATTTTGATTGGATTTATTCCAGAACAGCTTGGTTCATTATTCTGTTGTCCACGGAATATGTAAGACGTCTCCAGCACTACAGCTCAATGGCACCAATCCTTTGCCTGTCGGTCTTCCTCAGAGTCCAAACTATTGCACCGACCAATCTACGTTTAGTTGCCAGGATGATGTCTTTGCTCTTCCATATGCTGTTCATACAGACCATCGCATTTCTACCAAGCCATCGCCACTGCAATTCATTTTAGAGCCAATAAAGATTAAATCTTCAACCACTTCAATTTCTTAATTGTTGATCTTGACAATCACATTTTTTGCTGTTGTCATGATCTTTGTCTTGATATTAAGGCACAGTTCAACCTTCTCATTTTCTTTTTTGTCTTTCATGACCGGATGATCGATGCTCCTTCTTATTTTCAGCCAGCTGGGTAGTATTATCAGCGTATCAGAGGTTTCTGCTACCTATTGTCACTAGTTTAAGAAATATCAAATGCCAGTCCCCATACCAATAGGAACTTTATCAAAATGAACACTTTGCCTCCACATACATATTTCAAATTAATACACAGCATGACGCCAAGAAAAAAAATATTTACACATCAATGTGAATTTTGCTACACAAAAATCTATACAAGTCAGGTTCCATTAGCATAAACTTTATTTTAATAGAATCCTCATTTTAACAATTTTTTTTTTTTGGCCCTGGCCTAGGTAAAGTGGCAGTTCTGAGGTTAGGGATCTGAGACAGCATTCGGAAGGTTGCCAGTTTGAATCCCATAAGTGCCAGAAGTGATTCCGCTCTGTTGGATCCTTGAGCAATGTCCTTAACTGGCAATTGCTCCATCATATGTATGATGTTAACCTGCATCAAGCCCTCTAACTTGCAAGGAAAACTTGGGGGCTGACGGCAGGATTGGCACTCCAGCTACTGTAAAAAATATATATCTTAATATCTTCAAAATTAATTACAAAGAAATCATAAAAAAGCATCAAAACATTCTTCTGTTTTTGGCCTTAAAAATGTGATTCAGGAGCTCTGCTGAACAGTCAATTTGATTAATCTCCTTAGCGTTACATTTTTTCTCAAAAAACACGCAAAAAGTATTTTAGCTTGAAAAATTCCGTATTTATTAAATCTAATCTTTCTACTGTAAAACGTGCAAAACATTAAAAATACTAATAAGTGTAAAGAGTATAATGATACAAATAATAATAATATGCTAATATCATATATACTGTCAAAATGTGTTTGTGTGGTATATCTTGAAGTATGGTGAAATACTTAACCAGACATCACAGTTGGGACAATAGTAGCATGATTCCTTCCAGATTTTCTTTCCAGATCGATCAGCTTTTGAACACTGCACATGTGCAACTGACACAAGCATAATCCTTGGGTCTAATGCTTATGCAAGATGAGTCTATAAAGTTGCCCGAGTGACACTCAGGTCTAACACTAAGGTAGTTAAACGTTTGTTAATTGGTTTACTGAATAGTCGTCATACTTTTGCAGCAGAGTGGAGCAAAGCTTGAGAAGGGTTACAACAGAATAGAGGCATTGTGAGCATGTCTAGGGGCAGGATACCTCAACCAAATTTGACCTCAGCTGTACTTGTGGAGCTTTGCAGATTCATCTCAGCTAGATTCTGACAGTCATTTCTGGGTTTCTTGAAGAATGGTTTGACTTCGCTGGCATACTGATGAGATCAAGGATTCCTTTTTGGTTCACCTTTCAGCAAAGTGTAGACTTGCGTTTATGCTACTCAACCAGCATTCAACGTGTTTCATATATTTCCCAAGATTTTACCTATGAGCACCTATATACCATAATCTCAAAAAAAAAA